>NC_051438.1:549951-559163 GCF_001649575.2 Kryptolebias marmoratus
GATGCATCTGGGAGACAATCAATGGGAATGAGACACAGATCATCTTGAAAACTAGTCAAGCCATCACCCCAGGATTGTCTGAGGAAACAAAGCATGTTCTCTGGTTTTAATGCTTAGGCTCCCTCCTCCTCCAGATGGTGGGTCACTGCCTTCCTTCTCTGGAGGTCAAAGGTCTCTCCTTCTCCCTTCCTTGCTGGCACATCCGTTGCTCACATTCCAGGGTGTTCACCACCTATCTCTCTCTTTCCAGATAAACTAAACAACTCCTTGTAAAAGCTTTTAAAATGGTGGCTAAATACAAAATGGCGATAAACATTTCCACAGGACCTAAAACATGGGCACTGAGGCAGGAACTTGAGTAAAAACTAAACACTTCAATAAAGTAAACAAAAAGGCAGACAAAGCAGCATAAAACTATCAATACATAAAAATACCAAAACAAGGAAGCAAACAAAAACTATAGAACAGAAAATCTGAATTGGTAAATAGGGAGCAAACAGCAGGATCCGACAATTGAGAAGGACAGGACATTTTAAACAAGGAGAGGTGAATAGAGATGAAATGAGGAGCAGGTGACCTTAAAGAGCAGATGTGGTGCAGCTGTGAGGTGCTGAAAAACTAAAGCAGCTGAGGAAAACAATAGCCAGTAACACAGAAAGGAAGCTAAGTGAACAGAAAGATACTGAACACATAAAAATAACTGAGAAAAAGGTGTTTGAAAAGTGTTTTGAAGCCAACATCAGTTGAAAGATAATCATAAAATATGCTTGTTATAAAATTTTCAAAAAAAATACAGGTTATTGGAAAAAAAACACTTGGGTGTTTTCGGCTTTTTCCATGACCACCTGATGTGTGACATCCACCGATCCACTGAGGTTCATGAGCATTCAGCAATTCAACAGTGAGTGGATGTCAAACCAGACAGAATGTCATCGTTCCCGCTTTTCTATTGATGCCAAAATTTGTACAATTCCCAGGAGTTCTGCTTTTCATAAAGTCTGAAATGTCCTTACAAGAACAAACTTTATTCTTGCCATTTCAAGTAAACAAACAATTTCCTTATTTTCTTCAGAGTATTTAACAAGGCTAAAAATGTTTGTAGTCAAGAGGTTGCAGTGCTAGAGCTAGATTTTAACTGGTTCTTGAAAAATGAAAAACTGGTTTGGTTGTCCACAACTAGAAAGCCACTTAGGTATTTTTGTGTTCATTTGTGGTAAAGTGTCCACCTTGAGTACTTCACACATACTCAAGGGAGACTCAATGTTGTCTAAAAGCGATGAACTGCTTAGTGGGAACATACTCAGTGGGAAAAAGTATCCACATAAAACTGTTTTATATGTGAAACCAAGCTAAAATGACAACAAAGCACTGCTCCGAGAGATAACTTGCAAGGACATGCAGTATTGCTGCAACGTTCTGCGCAGCTCTGACAAGGGTCTGGTTTAATGGCTTAATATATTTGTTTTCTTCTTTTATTGTGTTTTTCTGAAGCTACAAGGAGGATTAGCCTCAGCTGAAATGTAAGAATTAGTCGGGAGAAATGTCAGAAATAGGTACGCTCAACTATGAAATTACAAACTTCAGCATTGGGAAGTATGCCCGACTCTGCAGAAGCCGCTGTTCACCTACCTGTAGTGCTGAAAACCCTCATACTGCAGTGCAGGGGCTACTTTTTGCATATCTTACTTGTTATTCAAGTACTTTGTTAGGAATGATGATCATTGGTAAAACTAAGTGCTTTTTAAATGCTACAGTTTCTAACCCCCACAAAAAGGGAAATACAAGTGAATAACTTACACTGGCATGCAGGACTTGAAAGAATGCACAAGGGTGGAGAAGTAAACTTACAATATAAGCCAGTTTTCTTACACAATGCTTTCCAACATTTTGGTAAGACATTTAAACATTAACTCAGCTGTTTTCATATCAGGTAATTAATACGGGAGCGCACAGCACACTATCACCACAAAGCCCTGTAAGTTAATGTGTGTGAGCGTGCATGGTGCGCACCTGACTTTAAAGACTACGTTGGTGCCACCCATCACTCACCTTAAAGGTAAATCTGCACCAACCTGCCACAATACACAAAATAATTCTCATTCTCAAGAGCTGTCGCATCACAGCAAGAAGGTTGCAGGATCGTATCTGTGCCTAGGGCCTTTCTGGGTGGACTTTGCATGTTCTCCCTGAGTTCACGTGGGTTTACTCACACAGACCAAAAACATGCATGTTAAGTTTTCTAAAAACCAACATTTGTCAAGTCGAACAGCAGCAATCAGTGGGTCTGAAACCTGACTGGTAGCGGGTCGGGACAACGGCAATATATACATGTTCTATATTGCAGCAGACAACAAAACATTTTCCTTTTCCAGCAGACATTGTTAAGTGGTAAAACTTAAAAAATAAGTTGAAATAACTTAACAGTCTTCCTGTAAAGAAGTAGGGGGAGCTCCACTTGGGTTGGTAGGTGAGAGGCTGGGCTCGGCTTGGGGTTGCTAGGTAACAGGGATTGTGATGCATTAAGCCAGAAGTTTTTGAAACAGGTCATTTTGTAGACACCAGAAAACATTTACTTATTGTCAAAAAACAGCTGGATAGTTGTTGTTTTTTTCTGTGTGTGTGTTTGAACTGTTTCTAGAAGCAGTAGATACCCATATGAAAGTACAAAAATATGCAAAAAGTGAATTTTGCATAATATGTCCCTTTCAAGATGCTCTCTGTAGCTGCTGTTAGTTGAACATTTTATGTTAATTTGATAACTGGAGTCAAAAGAGAATTTTTTAAAATTAAAAACACAATTTATGTTATTGTTATTTTAAAATGTTTATTTAAAAGACTTGTGTAATATTTCCATGGCAGAACCAATGCGTTTGTTGTTGACATATTTTTGTTGCACACTGCTTCAATAGAGGGTAGCATTTACCTGCAGATGAAAAAGATGTGAAGAGACATGCGGTGATGTTCATCAAGACTTCAGTGTAACAAGATTATACTACCAGATTTGTATTTTCTTAAACCCTTTGAGTTAATTGTAACCCAGGTGTAGATTTTAACTTTCATTCTCTGGACTCTTTATTTAATAAAATCTTGCAATAGTTTAAATGCATTATCATTAATTCTCACAAGACTATGTAACAGCCAATCGCTGTTGAGTATCAGGGTCACATGCCCCACCGCATGGTATGTTAGCTGGAGCGGGGAAGTAGGGAAGTTAAGAACGCGTTGGGAGGAGCAGAGCTGCAGGAGCCAACTACCACGAGCTGAGAAAAAATGAAAGAAAGGATTTAATGAGATAGAAACTGCAGACTTGGTTGTTTTGTGTAGCTGTGAAATTACTAACTGGGAGAACAATAAGGTGCCTTAAATATTTATTGAGTACTAGTTTAGATTGTTTGTACATTTCATGTCAACTAATTTATGATGTATATTTATTGGATTTTTCATGGATGTAATTTATATTGAATATGCATATTGACTGAAAATGATTGTTGGAAATATTTATAGCACAAAGAGTGCCATTTATTGAATTTGTGTGAACACTAGAATGTTTGGTTTTATATTTATTGCGAAAATGGTCCTGTTTTATTCTGCAGCCAGGTTGATGGCGAGCTGAAGGTCCAGGCCTAGAGCCTAAGGAAAGGATTGCACTTGTAGTGCCTGAAGATTTCTGTTCCTCCTGCCAGGCTGGTAGGAGGCTCCCTGCAGCCAACTGAACAATTTTGTCCCCACTTCAATATGGTGGTTGTCAGCCCAAAACCTGCACTAAACTAAACACTTTAAAAGTAACTTGCTTGGGACCTGAACCAACCCCAGGTTGGGGTGAAAGAACTGAAGGGTGTGGGTTTGTTATCTATGAAATAGTACGAAACTGTGGGTTTGTTATTTATGAAATTGTGGGATTGTTTTTGGTTTGTTTTCACATTTTCATATGGTCATATAATTGATTGCACAGATGTTGTAAATATGTATATAATTTTTCGCTCTAAATACACACACCTGCAACTGCAAACTTCTAGTCTCTGCCTGCTCCTTCATGAGACGTATCTTATCTTCTGATAAAATAGCCTATTTGACATTTTTATGTATCAACCATTTAAATTGATATATTGCAGCATATTATTTTTTATAAATATGCTACATAATGTTGCCAATGAGATATACAAATCTCTATTTCTTTTATACTGTTCACATGCTAATGAGTTGTTTATGGCTTATGTACCAACCGTATTTATATGTACTGCTAATGTGTCATTAAGTGTAATTATAAATGTGACAGCAATTTGTAGAAGTCAAACTACTAAGTTGTGAGGGTGTTTTTGAGTTGTTTGTTGCATTTTTAATGAGAATGCCTTACTATATGTAAAATAATTCGTTTTTTTTATACAGTTCTCACTGTCAGGTTTTACCAAAATAGGCAAGACCGAGTAGCTGGGTGACAGACAGACACAGGAGACTGAATAAAGGTAAGGGAGTTTATTTACAGTACTAGACGGGTAAACGGGAACAAATCTGGAAAGGAAGGCAACGGGTGACAAGACTGAGCAGGTGGAGTAGGAATTGCTTTTTTACAGTGAGATGGAGGTGAGAGGCAGTGGAGGAATCCAATGGTGAGTATTTACAGGCAGACAGTAGACGCATCGATGTGAGGATCCAACTTTGAGTATTTCCAGGAAGCGTTTTTTGGTGGAGAGGGTTTGGTTACTAGGTGGAGGCAGACAGGCAGTGCTCGGATCAGACCAGGTGAGCAGCTCACAAAAAACACCCTTCCGGGTGTGTCTTGCAGGTTTCAGGTTTTTGCAGGGAACAGGAACTCTAGAGGTACACAGAAGACAAAACTTGTTAACACGAGGAGTGAGTTTACACAATTCAGGTTGGCCGATAAGCTTTTACCCCAAAGCGAGCAACGCTCCAGCACTGATCTGATCTTCATTGCAGTCTTAAATACCCAGCATGCTGAAGGCTTGATCAGTTGCAGCTGGAGATGATTAAGGAGCCGACCAACCAGGAACCAGAATGAGCAACAAGGAAGCAAATTCACAGAATGCCACACTCACAGCATGGTTGATAGCACATATGGGTAAAAAAATATCAGTAAAAAAAATAACAACTTTTGTCTGTTACTCTACTTGGAGGGAGTTTCACTTATCAGTTCGTCAAGACCTAAATCAGCTTAAAGCAGGACAGCTGCCATCTTCGCATGACTGGGAACTACTTGAAAGAAATAAAATATTGATCAAACTGCAGGGCAGCAAAAACAGAAGCAATACACAGTAGGGTTGTGAATCTCTGGTTTGTGGCCTGTATGATGCATATCTCAAAACACTGTCAACAATCCAATACATTCAAGATACATGAGCAGCAAATACCAACATGATACAATCCTTAATTTCAATAGTTTAATTCAACATGAGTTTTGATTCCACCCAAAGAAATTCAATATGATAAATATAAATATGTGCTTCTGTCATTTAATGAGACATATTGTTTAGTACCTGATGAAAAATGACCACTTACAACCAGGCCTTGTTTTAAAATTACAATACACATTAATTACACCTGACTAACAGTATAAAATAACACAAAACAAGGCCTAGTGCAAAAAGGAAAAAAAAAAGACACCCTGATAGCAGATGGGCTTAATACTGTGTCAGTAACTAAAATGTGAGCTGCAAAATGCATTTTCTATATTATAAACAATCAGCCATAAATTAAATTGTCACACAATGGATCTTTCATAATTTTCATAACAAAAACAAAATCTAACCTCTTATTGATATGCACATGCTTCTGTAAACAAATACCAGCTTAAATGTTATATTAACATTTATGTCAGTAAAACAGTTTAGTTGTGGTGAGAATGTAAAAAAAGGACTAAAATAATTAAAATACTTAATGTTAAAACACTGTGGCAAATTTGAATAGTGCACAGCTGCATATTAGTCAGTCACTTTCAATCCACTGTATTCAACTCACATTTTCTACTTTGTTTGTTTTTGTGGAATATTAACAGATCTACTTGATCAAGTTGAAGCACACCTTCTGAGTGTTTGTTGCTTCTCACACTGGCACTACTGCAGTTTTTCTCACAAACAGCAGATGCTGCTCCTATGCAACAGGAATGGCACCAGAAAAAAGGTTGTACACTAAAGTCAACAGGAAATTATTTACACACATGACTACACATTTTCAATTTTTCAAAGCAAATACTTGCAGAGACCCTTCATTTAATAAATAAGTGACTCACTATTTTTCCACATAGGCGGTTCCACTTTCACTTTAAGCTCAGGTTCTCTACCAGAGGCCTGGGAGCTTGAGGGTTCTGTGCAGCATCTTAGCTGTTCCTAGGACTGTGTTTTTCTGGACAGAGATCTCTGAGGTTATTCCTGCGATCTGTCGGAGTCACTCTTACAGTTTGGGTGTCACAGTGCTCCAATTACTACTAGTACCACTGAGTCCTTGACTCTCAACAACTTCTCTGTTTCCTATTTCCTGGCATTTCTTCAGCTTCTCATGCTCCTTCTTCCTGATGTTACAGTCGCTTAGGACTACTATATCTATCACCACTGCTCTCTTCTGGATCTTGTTGACCACCACAATGTCTGGTTGGTTAGCCATCACCTGTTTGTCAGTCTGTATCTGGAAGTCCCACAGTATCTTAGCCCTGCCATTCTCCACCACCCTTGGTGGAGTCTCCCACTTTGACTTTGAGTCTTTGTCCATATTGGGTACAAATGGTCCTGTACATTATTCCAGCCTCTTGGCTATGGCGTTACATGTATGCTTTCTCTGCCTGCATTTTATATCTTGCTACTATGTGTTAGACTGTCTCAGGGATATCTTGGCACAGATTCTGTCTGGTATGGTAGATCCCAGCCTCTATTGCTCTTGTGTTTAGGGGCTGCGCTTGCGCTGCCATGATTAGTGCCTCTGTGCTGTCCTTCAGTCTAGCCCAGGGGTCTGCAACCTTTATAATCCAAAGAACCTTTTTTGATTTTTCCCCACTAAATAAAATGAGTCCAGAGCCACAAAACCCACTTGAAAATTGAAATAAACTCAACCTGTAATGAAATAAAAAGCTACAGTTTGTTACATTTTGACATCCTCAGCTTGAGCGGCTAATGCTCCAGTCGCAATCAACTCCCCCACCCTCAACTTTGGTCTTCTGAACGTCCACTCTCTCAAAGGCAAAGGTCAGCTTGTCCAAGATTTGATTTCTGACTGCAAGCTGGACTTTATTTGCCTAACAGAAACGTGGCAACAACAGAATGACTTTTTCCACCTGAACAAGTCTATTCCACCTGGATTTGTTTACATCGCCAAATCTCGTGAGTCCGGCCGCTGAGGAGGTCTCGTGATAATTCATTGTGAGAACTGGAAGGTCTCGCCGGTTGAACACCCTTCTCCCCCCATCCACCTCTCTGTTTTCTCCCTTCCCTCTGCAGCTGACATCTCTGACATCATTAGCAAGTCTAAGCCCTCATCTTGCCAACTCAATCCATTTCCTACTGCTCTTGTTAAATCCTGCCTCCTCTCTCTGCTCCCAATCATTACCAGCATCATCCACTCCTCTCTGACCTCTGGTATTGTTCTCACAGCTTTTAAATCTGCAGCCATTACCCCCATCATTAAGAAACCTGGCCTTGACCCTAGTAACTTCTGTAATCTTCGTCCAACCTGCCCTTTATTTCCAAGATTCTGGAGAAAGTTGTTGCTAGTCAACTTGACTCCCATCTTTCCAGCAATAACCTTTATGAGGAGTTTCAATCTGGTTTTCCCCCTCATCACAGCACTGAAACTGCCCTTACTAAAATCACCAACGATCTTCTCCTTGTTGCTGACTCTGGTCTTCTGTCCATCCTCATCCTTCTTGACCTCAGTGCTGCCTTTGAGACGATCTCTCATTCTATTCTCCTTGACAGACTCACATCCATTGGCATTTCTGGTACTGCATTAGGCTGGTTCAATTCTTAGCTTTCCAACCGCACTCAATTCATTCAGATAAAATTCTTCCACTCTCAGTCATCCCCTGTTTCCACAGGCGTTCCACAAAGCTCTGTCCTTGGACCCCTTCTCTTCATAACTTACCTCCTTCCTCTTCGTTACATCTTTCGTAAATTTGGTGTCTGTTTCCATTGGTATGCAGATGACACACAGCTCTATCAGTCAACCAAGCCTAACTCTACTCATCCTCCCTCCATTCTCACTGACTGTCTCAATGAACTCAATCACTGGTTTTCAGACAATTTCCTTCAGCTGAACAGCGATAAAACAGAAATCATCCTCGTCAGCACTAAAAATTCTGTTTCAAAATCAAAACATTTACTTATCCCCTTCAACAACTCGCTGCTAACCCCCTCGCCTCAGGTCAAGAGTCTTGGTGTCATCCTCGACACCACTCTCTCCTTCACTGCTCACATCAATAATGTTACTCGGTCTGCCTACTTCCACCTCAGAAATATAAACCACCTACGTCCTTCTCTCACAACCCGCACCACAGCCATCCTTGTCCACAGTCTTGTGACTTCACGGATTGACTACTGTAATTCTCTTCTTTTTGGCCTCCCCAACAAATCCCTCCATAATGATGGTGCAGAACTCGGCTGCACGTGTCATCACTCAAACCTCCTCCCATAACCACATCACCCCAGTCCTGCAACAGTTCCATTGGCTCCCAGTCAAATCACGCATCATCATCTTGCCCCACCTTATATGTTTAACCTTGTACACATCTCTATCCCCTCCCGTTCTCGCCGATCCTCTTCCTCCTTAAATCTCCAAGTACCCTCTGCCCGCCTCTCCACAATGGGGAGCAGAGCTTTCTCCTGCTCTGCACCTCTCCTCTGGAACTCTACCATCTGACCTAAGAAACACTACCTCTCTCCCTGCGTTCATGACTGCTTTGAAAACTCATCTCTTTAGATTAGCCTTACCATCTTAATTTCATCTGTAATAATTCTACTGTTACCTATGTCTGCTTCTTTTAACTGTATTTTCGCACATTGTCCTCTGATTCGCTTATTCTTGTAAGTGTCCCTGGGTGTCCTGAAAGGCGCTTTTTAACCCCCTGGGGTCTAGGGTGAAACTGGACGTTTTTTGGACTATTTTAAATTTGCTTTATATTTCACCCTAAAAGTGGTTTAACCTGCCATGTTTGGGGTCATTTTTTTCAGCACAACCTCCCAAGTGTGAATTTCAAGTAATATTTTACTTTT
>NC_051438.1:559956-563523 GCF_001649575.2 Kryptolebias marmoratus
TTTTTTTTTGGCGCCGCCGAACTTACTTTAATTTTTGCGCCTCTTTCTTCTTTTTACTGTAGATTTTTGGTCGCTTGACAGAAAACGTTGAGCCTCCGTCAGATTGGAGAGGAGGGGCTGTTTTTTCATTCGGCTGGGTTGGGGGTGAGATCGGACGGAGGATGGGGGAGTTTTCTCACGGTTTTGGCACTTCTCGCTCTAACGCGCTGAAAATATGATGATGATTTTTTTTAAAAATATATGTGTCGGGAATAATTTCTCATAACTCTGGTTTTCCTTGACCTATCGAGATGATTTAAAAACTGGTGTAAAGCTTGAAGTCTGGACTTTCAAGACAGATTAAAAAGAAGTGTCTGAGAGGGCGGATCTTTCCCGCTAGAGCGTTTTAAACCGGTCATGTGACTTGGACGCACCGGCGCGTCCGTCGACTCTGAAGAGTTAAATAAAATGATTATTATTAAAGAATAATAAATCACTGACATATTTTTTACATGTTAGAACAACAAAAAAAAAAAAGCCCAACATTAAGTAGAGGAATCACTTCACTTTGATCAAATTTAAACACTAAACAATGCAGGTCTGCTTGTGTCCTTTTTATATTTGCTGAAAATAATGATATAATACCTGTGAAAATAGTCAAAACCAAGCTTTCACTTAAACAGCATTTAATCATAAGAAGAGTAGCAGTTCTACATATATAATCTAAATGTTGTGGAATATAAGGCCTTGTATTTATTCTCCCAGGCTTTATTTTATATTTGATTATTATATCTTAATCTGATTTGCGTTTATCACCATTTTATATTTAGCCACCATTTTAAAACCTTAACAAGTAGTTGTTAGTTTATCTGGAAAGAGAGGTATGTTTTAGAAGCCCTGGAATGTGAGTCACAGTGCCAGGCATGGAGGTGGAAGAAGTTGCCCTTTGACCTCCAGAGAAGAGGGACATCCTCTGAAGGAGGGGAGGGGACCTAAGCATTAAAACCAGAGAACATCCTTTGTTCCCTCAGACAATCTTGGGGTCCTTTTGGGTTGCAAAACTTTGAGGTGATGTCTTTTCGCATTTCATTGATTGTCTCCCAGGTGCACCTGGTTTTTATTTGTGTAATAATTTGATGATTTTCTCTCTGCTTTTGGTAAAATAAATCTTAAACTTAAGGTATTGTCTCCTGATGGTCATTTCCATCAAGAACCCGGGTGAGGTGAAGGAGGAGGAGAACAGGTGAAAATCCTTACCTCAACATACCATTCCACTTTGAAATGATAAAAAACAGAGTAAGAACAAACATTGAAATGTTGCCAGTTCCTTGAATCTTTAATTCTGACTTATGTATTTCCTTCTAATAAAATAAAATGCCTTCATTTACTTTACACAAACTTTGACTTTTAGTTCTTGATTTTAGCAGAGTGACTTGCCATCTGTTTTCAAACTATTAGCACAGGCGGAATTGTATTTTTAACTCCTTGTATCATTCTGTCACAGATGTTTCACTCACGTATTGCACCAAATTGGAAAAACTAACTTTTCATATTTGCTATTGTAACAGACTTGAGTTGGCAAATGCTCAGATTCGAAGGTGTATGGTACATTGAAGGTCTTCTCTTCACAGATGAATCCTGGTTTTCACTATACAGGGCAGATTGTGTGTATGGCATCATGTGGGTAAGCAGTTTGCTGATATCAATCGAGTGGCCCATGGTGGTATGGGCAGACGTATGTTATGAACAATGAACACAGATGCATTTTATTGATGGCATTTTGAATGCACAGACGTACCCTGATGAGATCCTGAGGCCCATTGTTATTCCATTCATCCTCGACCATCACCTTATATTGCAGCATGATAACGCACGGCCACATTGCAAGGATCTGTACACAATTCCTGGAAGCTGAAAACATCCCAGTTTTTGCATAACCAGCGTACTCACCGGACATGTCACCCAGTGAGCATGTTTGGGAAGCTCTGGATTGGCATATATGACAGCATGTTCCAGATCCTGACAATATCCAGCAACCTTGCACAGCCATTGAAGAGGAGTGGACCAACATTCCACGGACCACAATCAACAACCTGAACAACTCTATATGAAGGAGATGTGTTACACTGTGTGAAGCAAATGGTTGTCACACCAGATGCAGACTGGTTTTTTGAACCCTCCCAATATAATAAACTGCACATTTTAGAGTGGCCTTTTATTGTGGCCAGCCTAAGGCACACATGTGCAATAATCATGCTGTATAATCAGCATCTTGATATGTCACAACTGTGAGGTCGATTGATTAACTCTGCAAAAGAAAAGTGCTCACTAACACAGATTTACACAAATTTGTGAACAATATTTGAGAGAACAACGTCTACTCTATACATAAAAAAAAACAGATCTTTGAAATCAGCCCATAAAAAAATGGTTGCAAAAACAAATGTTGTTTTATAGTTATAAATATAGTTTTAATTATTTTTTAGTTTAAAAAAAAATTCCCTTCTCACCCTCTGCGGGTGGTCTTGTTTCATCCTCTGACCTCTACCAGAGGCATGGGAGCTTGAGAGTTCTGCGCAGTATCTTGGCTGTGCCTAGAACTGCACATTTCTGCACGTTTCAAGGGTGGTTTTCCACAGCCCCATCGAGTTTGCAATGAAGGCTCTTAGAGTCCTGTTGATGTTGTACATCTCTAAGCATTCAATGATCCAAGTGTGTGGCATTGAGTCGTAGGCTTTCTTGTAATCAATCCAGGCCGTGCACAGGTTGGTGTGTCGGGTTTTGCAGTCTCGGGCGACTGTGCGTTCTACAAAGAGTTGGTGTTTGGCTCCTCTGCTATGTATGCCAATGCCCTTCTGTGCCGTGCTCATGTATTTTTCCATGTGCCTGCTTATTTTAGCTGCTATGATGGAGCTAAAGTACATACACATAAACATAAAAAAGAGTGTTCATGTTATGCAGGGTGTATATGTGCTAGAAAGCCACCTGGAGATGCACAGTTAAAAAAGTACTGTGAACAGTCGACGGCCCGCCATATACAGCACCTAAGAGCAGAAAGGACAGGTGGATCTAGCCCCAGAAGGCAGCAGCAATACCAGGCAAACAGACACCGGGCCATAGACCCTTGGCGGGAGCCCACCACTCCAGGACGTGGTCTGGGCACCCACACGAACAACCCCAGACCAAGGCTATACCCCCCCACGGAACCAGGACAGGCACCAGGACAGAAGCAAGAAAGGGTCCCATTTTTCAGTAGCTGGTTCATTTGAGCTGCCAGTCGCTCATGGAGGGCAGTGAGTTTCTTCAGCCAGTAGGCATGGATCATGTCAGGTCCTGGTGCTGTCCAGTTTTTCATACCTGAGACTCTTTCTTGGACGTCTGCCATTATGATAGTTACCGGGGCTTGCTCAGGGAGGTTTCTGTGGTCATCTCGTAGGGAGTTCAGCCACTGTGCATTACTGTTGTGGGATGCCTCCCTTTCCCATATGCCTCTCCAGTATTGTTCAGTCTCCAGCCTTGGTGGGTCTGTTCTGTTGTTGTTACCCTGCCATTGAGAGTACACTTTAGCTGGTTGGGTGGAGAAGAGCC
>NC_051438.1:564862-584763 GCF_001649575.2 Kryptolebias marmoratus
TACGTAAATGGTCAGAAGTATGCATAGTCATCATGCATTGATTTCTGTATAAATACGCCCTTTCTCAAAGATACTTTGGGATTTTGGGGCAAGCTGATCAAGAGTAAATGTGTCAATAAAATCCCCCGTGCATTGGCTGGAATCCAACGACTGCGACTGTCATTTCGGTGTGCGACATACCTGGCTTTTCACCCACAGTATGTATGTATGTACAGTTTTTTGTATGTCTCTAAGGGAAAGTAGATGCTCATGAAAAAATCCATGTATACCTATAATTATATCTATACATACATTTATATGTGAAGATGACACTACTGCAACACTACTGTAAACAAAGTAGCATGTAGTTCTCTGAACAAGTGCACATGACAAAACACCAAATAGCCAATTTACAAACATGACTAAAGCAGAATATACTCAACTCTTATCAATTTAACATTATTCATGTCAGATATTGATGCATGGTAAGATGTGAAATGGATGCAGAAGTGCCTTACAGCATAGTTTCCAGATAGTTCCCTGCTCCAACACAGCAGAATTAAAGCTGAACTGTAACTTGTTTTGAAGCTAACATCAGTGAAAACACTTTTGGCTTTTCCGTGACCATTCCGGAAGTGTGATATCCGCTGAGCCGCTAAGGTTCTGCAGTTCATCAGTGAGTGGATGAATACTGGTACAATATAGTTCAGTTTGTTGGAATTATTTGTTTGAGCCGAATGGAAAATACCACTGGAGTTTCATTTTTTGGCTTCCTGAAAGACAAAAACCTTTAGATTTAGATGCATAAACTCCAGTGTGGGGATTACTATCAGAACTCTGTTTCGGATCACTTCAAAGAGGAGCACCGCTTTGACCCTCGTTAATGTGGTGGACTGGCTTAACACACAAAAAAGGAAATTTTGCAAGCAGCAGTCCTAATTATTTTTAATCTTTGGCAAATGTGGAGGAGGGCATCACCACAGAGAGGCAGACGAGAAAAAGGAAGTTTTACTTCAAACATGATATGAATGCACACTGTCTTTAAAAGGTATGAGCTGCTTACAGACCGACAGCCTGAGATCAGTTTGTGATTCAGATCAGTTTGTTATTAATGAAAAAATATAAACAATCCATGTGTGATTAAACAAATGTCATAGTCTGAAACTGCTATTGATTAGTTTACTCTGGTGTGAGAGTTTATAAACACTATTCTGATGCATGGTCACATTGTTTACAAGTTAGCATCCGGCTAGCATTGGATTAGTTTCAAGTTAGAAACGTTAGTTCTCTCCTGCCATCTTTATGTTAATTTTTAGTTTTGTGTGCTGATGTCATGACAACAATCTGGGGGTAATCTGTTCGCACCGTTCCACGTTCTTGTCAGCCATGATGGTCCTGGTGATCATCAGAATCAGAATCTGAAAAGTTTTCATATGATTCTGGAGATCCAGCCATCGGTTCAGGTTCATACAGGTATGGTTGTATATCCATTACTCCTGCAAAGTATTCAGGCATGTCTTTGTGTTCAAAAAAGGCTTCTTCTTCCATTTCCACTAGTAAACAACTGGACAATAACGGCGTTCTTGGCCGGCCGGGTCACAGCGCTCGTCATGAACCCAGGATGAAACTCCACAAATCCCACTTTGGAAATTATTGACTAAAACGCTAAAAACAGTTTATTTAACTATCAAAAAACAGACCCCTGCAATGTTGTGTGGATGTGTTTGACTAAACAACATTTGTGAAATGCCAATTTTTAAAATTTTGATTTTAGTTCAGCTTTAAATAAATGGATTGCCTCCTCAGCATAGTTCTGCAGAAGCTTGTTATTGACACATGCATTCCTTCATTTCAATTTCAATCAGATGCACTCAAACAGGTAAATATTTAATGTCTAATGTCCAGTTTTGGAAATCCTTCTCAGATGCCCAAGCCAACTCAACTGACTCCTTTCAATGCAGATGCTCTACTCCAAGCTTCCCGCAGACAATGGAGCTCCTGTTCTTATCTCTAATTTGGAGGCTGGCCACCCTTTGGAGGGAGCCATATTCAGAAGCTTGTATCCAGGATCTTGTTCTTTCTGTCATACCTCAGGTGACCTTAGGTGAGGTTTGGAACAAAGATGCGCCAGTAAATCAAATGCTTTGCCTTTTGGCTCAAATCTTTTTTTAATCACAACACCAAATGTATTTTTCATAATGTACAACCCCAATTCTGAAAAAGTTGGGACATGCTATAAAATGTAAATAAAAACAGAGTGTAATTATTTAATGCAGACAAAGTTCTGATTGGGTAATCTATCTCCTGCTCCAAGCCATTACTAGTAAAACTGTCAGATACTTGGACTCCTCAGATTGAGACAGAGACTCATAGCCAACCCAGAGGAAGCAATCTAGCTTTTTCCTGTTGAGAACAATTGCCACCCTGAGGTTCCCAAATCAAACGCCCTTCTCTGTATGACTGCAATTGAGATCTTCTCCATTAACATCGGAAACAAGACCAGAGAGCGGACAGTCTTAGCAGACTTCAACAAGCACTGGGAACGAGCTTGACTTTGCGCAGAGGATGCAAACACAGACTGAACAGCCCTTAAAAAGCAACCCATACTCTCACAGCACCCCCACAGAATGCCTTGAGGAACATTATAGCTAGCTCTCTCCAAAAAACACATGTAGACTGATGAGCCAAACTCTCAGGACCCTCTTAGCAACTCTGCAAGTGTAAAGACCTGGTCCACTGTTCCATAACCCAAACTTAAAGTCACACTGCTCCTTTAGAATCCTGGAAATGCCTAGAGATTCCCCAGGAGGAGCTGAAGAGTGTTCCTAAAGATAGGAACGTCTGCGTTTCTCTCCTGAACCTGCTGCTTCTATGACCCAAGCATAGATAAGCATCAGAAAATGAATGAATAAATGTGTGTAAATGTGTTTATTTTTTTATAAAACAGGATAAAAAAACAATCTTTCAAATTTTCAGACAGTCAAATTTAATTTTTCTCTTTTTGAATCCCAAGAAGTTTTAGGTTGAGCTAAAATAAAAGTGAATAATTGATTACATCACCAGACATAAAGTTGAAGATGTTTGAACTTACTTCAAGATATGTTTAAATGCTTTTATTAAATCAGACTAATATAGTGTTTATTGGATTAGGTCAGTTAAATAGTTTAGTCATTGTTTTCTGACAAAGGCAGCATGTGAAGTTTTGGGTTTTTCTTGGTTTTTGTTCATATTTTTGTTTGTTTAATTTTTATGCTGTCTCTGTTTTCTGTGTTTTTGTATCTTTCATTCACCCTCAATCAACACTTGGTTTTCTGCCATGCCCACCTCCACCTGTCAGCAATGATTATCACGCACCTGTGCCCACTTACTTATCCTCTGTGCTTGAAAACCGTTTTTTTACTCCACTTCTCTGCTGGTTCATTGTTCAGTTCTGTCTGTTCCTGGTCCTGTCCTGATTGTTCTATTCCTACCTGAGTTTTTGGATTTAGTTTTTGTTTTGTGTTGCTGCCTCAACAGCCTCATCAATCTTTTGTGCCACTCAGCAGTTGCAGGACTGTTTCAACAGGACCAATTGGGACATTTTTCAACATCCAGACCTGGAATTATTAATGGACAGCATACTTTGTTACATCAAGACCTGCACAGACAATGTCACAGTGGAGAAACGCATCCATGTCTATCCGAATAAAAAGCCCTGGATGACTAGGGAGGTCCAGCAGCTCCTAAAAGAAAGGAACAATGCCTTCAGGTCAGGGGACAAGGCCCTTTACAGCAGTGCATGGGCCATGCTGAAGAGGGGCATCATGAAAGCTAAAAGGGACTACAAGGAGAGGATTGAGGCACACCTGAACAGCAATAACAGCAGACATGTCTGGCAAGGAGTCCAGCACCTCACTAACTTCAAAACCAGTCATGGAGATGCTGAGGGGGACATTGCACTGGCAGAGGACCTGAACCGTTTCTTTGCCCGTTTTAAAGAGAAACTACCAGAGGCACCCACATGCAGCAGACCACATCACCTCCACATTCATAGTGCAGGAGTACGAGGTGAGACGGTCATTGCGGGCTGTCAATCCAAGAAAGGCTGCTGGACCTGACGGAGTACTTGGACACGTCCTGAGGAGCTGCTCGGAACAGCTAGCAGGGGTGTTCACCAAGATATTCAGCCAGGCCACAGTCCCATCCTGCCTAAAGTCCTCAATCATAGTCCCCATACCCCAAAAATTACCCATCACCTGTCCAAATGACTACAGGCCAGTAGCACTTACCCCTCTAGTCATGAAGTGTTTAGAGAGACTGGTCCGGAGATATATCATGTCATTCATCCCCCCTGCCTTCGACACACATCAGTTTGCCTACAGGGCTAACAGGTCCACTGAGGATGCTGTTGCTGTTGCCCTGCATGCTGCTCTGTCCCACCTGGAGCACCAGGAGAGCTATGCATGTATTCTCTTCATCGATTTTAGCTCTGCTTTCAATGCCATCCTGCCCCACAAACTGGTGGGTAAGCTTGCAGCTCTGGGACTTCCATACTCCACCTGTCTATGGATCAAGGACTTTTTGACAGACCGCACACAAAGGGTATGGGTGGGTCCCTACACCTCTCCAGCCATCACCATGGGCACCGGTTCACCACAAGGTTGTGTGCTGAGCCCCCTGCTCTTCACTCTGTACACACACGACTGTGCTGCCACCCACCACAGCAACTCAGTCGTCAAGTATGCAGATGACACTACCGTGGTGGGGCTCATCTCGGGAGGGGACGAGACAGCCTACAGAGATGAGGTGGCACAGCTGACAGCGTGGTGCACAGACAACAACCTGCTCCTGAACACAGCCAAGACCAAAGAATTAGTGGAGGACTTCAGGAAAAGAAAAAAGGGACCTTCAGCCACTTTACATCCATGGGGATTGTGTGGAGAGGGTGTCTGTGTAGGGATCTGGAGTTTTAGCCCCGCCTTGGGGCGGCTCATCCTGCCCTTCTTTTCACAGGTGATCCAGATCCAGTTAATGAGGACTGCTACTACTTAAGCCTTCAGCTGAGACCAGACCTTCGCTGGAGCATCGAACCTCCTGGGTTAGATTCTCAGCCACAGTTTCTAACCTAAAGTGATTGTTTATTGATTACGTTCTTTGTGCACCTTGATTTCAGGTTCTTCGCCACGCTACGGGACTACGACCATTACGGATACTTACCTTGGACCTCTGGATACTCACCTGGACAGGATACTGGCTTGTCGACCTCTGGATCACCTAACACCTCCATCTTCTCCTCCACGCTGCTGGACACCTCCTGNAACTAGTGGTGGACTTCAGGAAAAGGAAAACGGACCTTCAGCCACTTTACATCCATGGGGATTGTGTGGAGAGGGTGTCTGACTTCCGCTTCTTGGGAGTCTACATCACGGATGACCTGACCTGGGGTAAAAATACAGCAGAGTTGGTCGAGAAGGCCCAGCAAAGGCTATACTTCCTGAGAGTCCTCAGGAGGAACAACATCTGCCAAGAACTGCTGGTGTCATTCTACCGCTGCTGCATTGAGAGCATCATATGCTATTGCCTCTGCGTGTGGTTCTCCAGCTGCACAGTAGAACAGAGGAAAACACTCCAGAAGATCATTAACTCATCCCAGAAGACCACTGACTGCCCACTGCCCTCTCTCGAAGAACTTCATAGCTCTCGCTGTCTCGAGAAAGCCAAAAACATTTTAAAAGACTCCTTGCACCCAGGTCACACTATGTTTGAACTGATGCCATCAGGCAGGAGGTACAGGAACATTAACGCAAGGACAAACAGACTAAAAAACAGCTTCTATCCCATGGCCGTCAGGGCTTTAAATCAAACATAGCAACACAGTGCAATGCAAGGCATATAAATAATGCAATGTTCAACGTGCAATATTTTGAAGTTTAGTATCAGTATTTCAATATTTCAGTATGCTATATTTCAATGTTCAAGGTGCAATAATTTTTTAGTATCAGTATTTAAATATTTCTTTATGCTTTATTTTCAATGTTCAAGGTGCAATATTTTAATGTTAATGTTGGACTCAAGAAGCGGTACTCCTAATGTGCAATTTTTCAAATGTGTGAAACCGATATGTAAATTGTGTATTGTGCTACCACCCCTTTGTTAAATATTACCTATATGTTTTACCTTAATTTACTTTTTAAATATAAATCTACTTTTTTATCTTGCTCAGGGAACATGCAATTTCATTGTACTTGTTACAATGACAATAAAGGTGTTGATTGATTGTTTTTGTTTATCTTTTAGTTTAATAAGTTTCTTTATATTATGAGTCTGCACTCTGGGTTCGTCTCCACTGATCCTGATACAGAGTTAAATAAATTTTGTGAGTGAAGCGTAAAAACAGAGCTTTCAGTCATTATGCAAACAGCAGGAAATTATTAACTCTTCTGTTTGCTCAGGCCATCAGGCTACATAATTGTTCCATGAAAAGGGTTGGTAAATGGAAGGAGGACCATGTGGGCACCTGAAGGAGAGAGTGGCGCAATAACTACCGCTTTGTATTTCAATGTTTTTCCAGTTAAAGCAGTACCATAACGCTGTTCATTTTAATCATCTATGTTGATATTGAGTTTTTTTTTTTTACTGCAATAACTACTTTGTGCAACAACTATTGTGTGCAATAACTTAATAACAAGCTCAGTGCAATAACTATTATTTTGCTAATTTGTCTTTTAAAATATTTTTTATCAACTTTTTTACTACTTCCTTCGATCTATCAACCCTGCGGCAAGGTGGCTTGGTCTTCTAATCAACACTCACAGTCGTTTAACTAAAGGAAAGCAACCATCATCTTCTTGGGCTTATCAGACCATTTTTGCGGACACTTGGGCAGGTCCTTAGTCCCCGTTATTGTTTTGCAGAGCACATGAGCGAGTGCAGGACGTGGACGTGCAGCTGGGACGAGCAGGCTTGAAAGGACCAAACAAGCAGATGCAGACAGCTTCACTTCCAGGTTCATCGGAGTAGAGATCTAATAATTCATCTCCGCGGATGGGACTGCTCCCTGTCAGGATGGTGTGATGATCTCACCCTGCTGTCTTGGTGACAGACTTTTAATGATAAATACATGATGAACTGAACTGAGCTGTAGGGATTAGAACCTTGGACTGTTTGTTGTTTTGGTAACCTGTTTTAACTTTAGATTTTACATCCCAGGCCTTTTTATCTTTTTCTATTTTAGGAATTTTAGTATTGTCAATAAATAAATGACAATTGAACTTTTTAAACAAATTGTGGTTGCCACTCTTCATTGTGATTGTGTGACAGGAAAGTTAACCTAAAGGAAAATGAAGGCAAAAAGCAGCTAAGAGCTTTGACACCTACAATGACTCTGTGACTACTTTAAGACAAAAAAAGTTCTTGCACAAGCTCTTTTGAACTTTTCAACTCAAGGGACAAGACTGTGTGCCTCTCTGGCTCACATGAGTTAATTGAGAACCTCTGCAAACACCACAAGACATTCTGGAGATTTCATGAATGCCTTCTTCTAACTAGTCACAGTCCAGTGAGATATTACATATCTCTCAAACATAGATACACAACGGCACATATAAACAGCTTTCTCTTACACACAGAGCAGTGCATTTCAGTTTTCACATTAAATCATTCAAGTAACCCACTGATGCTCAACATGGGGTTTGTGTTTGTGAGTGTGCATGTGTAAGATAAGTAGTAAAACCCAGCGCTCCAAGCCAATTAGGTGCTGACAGTTCAGCAGTGAGAGCAGGTTGAACAGTGTGGGGTTAGTAACCTCTGTATAGCTATAGGTTCTACCCAGGCCTCCATTTTCAGCAAAGTATCAGCTATGCCAACTTCTCTCTCTGTTTGTCTAATGAGAGCACGAAGCACACTTGGTGCATTGAAATGTCCCAGTTGTAGAGCATAACTGAAAGTTTTATTAAGACTGATGCGCTGTAAAGTGATGCATTAAAGACATCCTAAAACAGACACATAATGTAGAAAGGACAACAAGTGCTGGCTAAAACCAAAAAAATGTCATAAAAGAGACAAATTTACTTCAACACTGCTGATTGGATTTTTTATGCAAACAGATGCATTAAATTGAGGAAATTAGTTAAACAAAAAGTTTATCTCTCAAAAAAGGCACCTTTATGATTTAAACAAAATCAGTCATGAATTTATTAAATCTTTAAAAGGTCTAGCATTTCCTAAAGGAATATCACCCACTGCCTTTCATGTCTGAGTTTTAGACTGAGATTGTATCTTATGATTAACTTATGATTTTGGTCAAACCTTTAAGAAAGGGATGAGTAAAGTAATACTTTTACATGTGTATATATTTGTCTGTCTATTGTGTTAGCAAATTAATTTTACAGATAATGACTGGTTTAATAGTAGCTGAGATTGATCCAAAAGACTATATTCTGAGCACTAACAAATCACAAAATCTTTGGTTCTAATCTTGCCATTAACTATTCGCAGTCAACTTTATCTATCTGTAAGTAAAATATCTCCTGAAGCACAGGAAGGATTTCAATTAATTTTTCAGGAAATAATTATTGCATTTTACTCTATGGTGTATTCATTTTTGGAATAAACTAAATTTAAGAAGACTGCAATTCAGTTATGTTACAAATATTGTGCTAACATTTGGTGCTGCTGAAGCACAGTCATTCACACCACAGACTCTAAGTGCTGCACATTGTGCAAGATATTTGCCTGAAACCTTAGCAAAAACTGTTGGAGCCAAGGGCAGCACAGCAAGCAGTTGTTAGAGTGGTCAGCTCACAGCAAGAAGGTTGCAGGTTTGCTTCCTCTCTGGAGCCTTTCTGGGTGAAGTTTACATGTCTCCCTATGCACATGGTTTGTTTTTTTCCTGAGTAGTCAGATTTTCTCACACAAACCAAAAACATGCATGTTAATTGGTAACTCTAAATTGTCTCCAAGCATGAGTGAGAGCGTGAATGGTTGTTTGTCTCTGTGTTCCTGTGATGGACTTGCAACCTGTCCAGGGTGTACCCTGCCTTTCATACCGTAGAGAAAGGCACCAGCTCCCCATGACTTGGAAAGGAAAAGTTGGTAAAAGAAAATGGAAGGATTGATGTTGGAGTCAACCCTGATTGTCTGTTAGCAAAATATTTCATGAACCACTGAATGGAATTTGTAAATCACTGGATGTACATCTACAACTGATTAACTTTAGTTAATCTGATTCAAAATGGTTGCCACAGTTAATGGATATTAGCCAACACAAATAGCTATAACACAATTGAACAGATAGACCTAAAATTGTGCCAGGTTTGGTGAGTGAGGCGAACCCAATGTGCAGACTCATACTCGGAAGACTAAAAAAAAACTATTTTTTTTATAAAAAAAACCCCAAAAGGAACAAAAACAAAAGGCTGATGTGGCAGCAACAGATAACTAAATAACAAGCTTACTAAATCCCAGGGTTGCTAAGACACAAGGGAAACCAAGGGAAACCAGCACATGGAAGTGAAAATGAACCAACCCAAAATTGTGGAAAATAACTGGGTTTTAAAGGCTGAGGACAATGTGGGAAAGGAAAAAGGTGACTGATTGGTAACACAGGACAGGTGTGGATGGTAGCGGCAGGCTGATGACTACTGAGCAGAGGAAAGTGAATAATGGCAAGAATACAAAGAATACAAAGAACAAAAACTGAACTTATGACATCAAATTAAACAAGAAATAAAACAGAACTATAGAAACAGAAAACAATTTACCTTATACAAAAGAAACTTAAAGAATAACTAAAAATAAAAACAAATCCGGACAAACTGAATGTGGTCATAGCTGTGAGTTATCCTTATCGCATACTCTGAGCATGAGATTTCACAATATTGTACAAGATTTAACATAATTTTAGATTTTTGAACAAAACAGCTACAACTTCTTTTGTCAACATTAGATGATCATTGTTTAAAAACTCTGGCATGAAAGGCATTGGGTGATATGCATTTCTTCAAGGAATTTTAGATATTTTACTCTGCACAAATAACTTTTTTTGGCTTAAAAATTAATATCAGATTCATAGATGTAATAACATGTTATGATTGAACCATTTATCATTAGGTCTTGGGTTTGCATGAATGTTTGAAGTGTCTTCAAATGGTGGATGGTCTTCTGGGTCTCCATAATTGCAGCAACAATGTAATGATCAAAGAAATAACTTTACAGACATAAGTTATTTTTGAACAGTGTGAGTTTATTCAAAATAACAGAGTCTGTGCTGAATTGAGATTTCTGGCCCAATCAGTGAAATCCCCCCGTTCCTCTCGGGGCTGCTTCTTTTAATAAACATTTACCACACCCAACTATAGAATAGCACACACACATCCCACTGGGATGGACTTTAACAGTAGGGATTCAAATACATTCAATTCTCTTTATGGTAATAAGCTGGGGTCTTGAGACATGCAACAGCTAACCCTCCATAGACGTCTTTGTATAGTTGTTTTTGATAACGTGAGCTTAGGAGCCCACAATCCACTTCCCAAGAAGGAATTGTACCCAAAGAGAATGTCTCAACTTGGAACTCAGGCCCCATAGCAACACAGCACAGATGTAACACAGACACCTCATGTTCACAGACAAACTGTACATAGATCATTGTGCTGTGGTCAGCCTTATTTAATTATCCCAGTGATAAAGCAGTGATTCAAGTTCAAAGCTAAACAAATTGCTGTCTTTAATTCAGTCTGTTCCAGTGTAGTAGAATAGGTGTTGATTAGTCTGTGGGTCATTTTGGTCTAATGTTGACTGATGTGAAATCAGCTAGTCACTAATCTGTTGTGTAGTTTAAAAGGTCACTGATGACCAGAATCATTACTTTGCTCTAAGCTCTGCTTTGGCATTGAGTACAGGTTCTGATACTTTCTGTCATGCTGAGTAGGGAGGAAGGCGAACCCAGAGTGCAGACTCATCCTTTTAAAACAAAACTAATTTATTAAATAAAGAAAATAAACAAAAACAAACAGCTGACATGGCTCAAACTGAACAAAACTGAACAAAAATCCAAAAGCTTGGCGGGCTAAGGCAAGGCAACAAGGAAACATGGCACAGAGAACAACAGCAACCAACAAACAATGAACCGACAGATTGTGGGAGAAGTGACCGTGTTTTTGAATACTGAGGGCGATGAGGTAAGTGGAAACAGGTGAGTGGGGATGATGACAGACAGGTGGAGATGGGCGTGGCAAGGAGGGCAAAAGAGAGACGGAGGAAGAGTGAATACTAAGCACAATACAAACAGGAAAAAAAAAAACTGAAACAATAACTTAAAACAACAACAAGATAATAAAGATAAACTAAAAACAACAACAAAACAATAAAGAAAACAAAACAAAACAAAAATCCAAATCCTCACACTTTCTTTCTTCATGTACACCATCTCAGTTTTCTGCAACTTGATTAAAACAATTGTAGGTCATTCTCTCATGTTTATTATCACCTGTCACTGAAGGCAAAAGGGTGATAATGCTCACATACATATGAGTTTGTAGCACTAGCAAAAATCTCACAAACCAATGAACCTCAGAAAGTAATCATTGGATGTGCATCTACAGCTGATTAACTTTTGAAGTCAACACCATTCAAGATGGCTGCCACAGCTAGGCAACCTTAGAAAACCCAAATACTGCAATAAGTCAGTCAATTTTATTGATCTTGACCTAAATTTTGGCTTGGTAATATCTTAGAGCTATTCTTTTTACATATTTTGAGTCTTACTGTTAAGTAAAGTAATTACTGTAACTGTCCTAAAGCAATCATGATCAATATAAATTTGCATTTTTGACAAAAATAATAAAAATAACTTTTCAATGGCAAAGTGAAACAAAATTTCTACAAGTTAATGCCAATTAAACAATATATGTAATGTAAAATAAATAGTCACCTTGTTTAAAGTGACTGTCTTAATTCACCTTAGAAAAAAATATTTAAAAATTCAGGGGTATGGATACAAGAGAATTGTCAAGACCCTAAACACCCCCAGGAGTTCTGTTAAAGCTATCATGAAGAATGGTTGTCTAATTAATCTAGACAAACTCTAGTTGAACTTTAATCTGAGTTTTCTTTTCAACAGTGGCTTTCTCTTGGTCAATCTCCCATAAAGCTTAGACTGGTGAAGAACCTGGGCAAAAGTTGTAGCTCAGTATCTCCCAGCTCACCTGCTGAAGCTTGGAACTCCTTCAGAGAGCTCACAGGTGTCTTTGGTGGCCTCTCTTACTATTCTTTTTCTTCATGGTCACTCCATTTGTGAGGGCAGCCTGCTTATAGTGGATTTACACATCCATATTTCCTCAGTTTTTTGATGATGGATCTTGTCTCTGAGTTGAATTAGGACAGTCACTTTAAAAGGGGTGAATTTTTATGCAATCACTCAATTTACATTACTTTTTTTGAAAGTGGCATTACTCTGTAGAAATTTGATTTCACTTTGACACTGAATGTTTTATTGAAAATGTTCATAAATAAGATCAAACAACATATCGCGTGATATCATGCTTGATGTTATTTATCAAGTTTGACTAAAAACATCTTCATCCTTTCTCAATACAAAATTATCTGCAATTTTAGACTAAATCTCTAGAAAAAAAAGTGGCGGTTAATATGTATTCCTTCAAAGAATGCTAGGTCTTTGATCTTTTTCTGTTGTCTTACCACTTGAATCATGACTGACATACACTTATAACTTGTCCTTGTTTCACGTACCATGGTGGTATAAAATTAGTGCTATGCTTTATATAAACACAGATGAAACGCAACTAAAAGCACCACTCATTGTTTTTGGTACCAAGAGCTGCTGCAAGATCATTGGGTAATGTTCACTATGTGCAGTGCTTTTCCTGTCACAGAAACTAGTTGTGATTTAACATGCTCTTTCATGTCTTACAAGGACTGAGAGCCTGGTCTGTTGTTTACTGGCTTCATTAGAGTAATTTCTGCTAACCCTGCTACAGCTGAACTGCTTGCTGCAAAACATGCTGCTACTTTGCTTTGTGTTTTGTTTTTCTTTTCCTTGCATCATTTCTGTGTTGCCTTGATTGGCTGAAGTTCTGCTTGTCTTCATATGCTTTACTTACTGTGTCGCCCAACAACAGTTTCTCCTTACAAGCAGAAACTGAGCAGACTCTGCTTTTTAAATTAAGCTTTTAGATTTAACTAATTATATCCAACTTGTACACGTTTTTTTCTTCAACAAAGTTCTTCTACATGACTAATGTGTGTGTGTGTGTGTGTGTGGGGGGGGGTTCTTAAAGGTACAGAACTTTTTTTTTCACTAGTGTACTGAATTGATCTAAGTTAGTAGAGAGTGTTGGATTTGTTGCACAACTGCAGGATGGGCTTTTTTCCTTCTTTTCATAGCTGTTCATCTCTACAGTGTTTTGACCATTTGCCAACTACTACAAGGGACTTTGGTTTAATATTGTCTATTTTTTGAACAGTGCTGAGTATCCAGCAAATGCGCTGTCAGCTAACATGCAATGTCTGTGTCTTCTTTTTGTGAGCTGTGCTCTGTTTTATCCTGATTTTACACTGTCTGTGTGTGTGTGGGAGTGATGCATGGGTAATTTGGTGAATACTGAGATCCCACTTACCCTTTCAATTAGTCTCTCATCTCAAAATATGAGGAAAAATTGAAAGATTAGATCAGCTGCTTCTGCATTTTCAAACTGAACTATTTTGTTGTTTTACAAATGTTTTTTTCTTTTACAAACAAAACTAGATGGTAATGGCACAACATCTCTTATTCTTCGATGAACCCAAGTACACTTTTCAGGTTGGTAAATACATAATAGAACTAGAAGCACTTGGAGCATGCGAACCTCCACAAAGGCCTTAGGATCATTACAAACAAAAAAAAAGCCAAATCCAGATCACCACCAAAATTTAATCAATTGTTTTCTATGACAATCCCAGCATTTACTGAAAATTTCATCAGAATCTGTTCATTATTTTTTAAGTAATAATGCGAACAGACAAACCAAATAACACTACCAACAACGTAACTTCTTTGATGGCGGTAAAGAAAAGCCTAGCATTAATTGAAGAAATCCATATTGACCGCTGCTTTTCATGACAGAGTTTAGGACTATGATCATCTTATTGGTCAAACCTTAAAAAAAAAACGATATGCAAAAATATCATACTATATTGTAAGACATCATGCTCAGAGCATGTGATGTTAATGACTCTTACTTATTACCTCCTCAATTTGTAGCTCAATAGCTGTGATTTGGAGTTAGTCATATTTTGTTGTCTAATTTCAATTAGCTGTTGCATCCAACTTTAGTTAGATTGACTCCCAAAGCCAATCAGTCAATAATTATCAGCTCTACCAGGTGAGAACAGTTAATGCTGATAAAGCTATCAAAGAAGCTGTTGAATGAAGCGATCTGATGAAAATGCACTGAAAACAAGACTGAATACATGTATTGCACCAGAGGATGCACATTGAATTGATACTCAATACCACAGAATCTGCTGGAGAAAACTTGTTCTGCTTCCACTGGTACTTGCAGTCTATGGAATACAAGTTTTCTCCAGTTGCAAGTTATAAGTTGCAAGGAACCCTTGCTACAGCATGTAACCCTGCTTGAGCTGATCAACTTCATTGATATACAAACACAGAACCAAGCATATTTATCCATGGAATATTGAAACAGCCTATGACAATATGCTTGGTGCAGAAGCCTGAGAAAATTATGGACCTACATAACCAGAAAATTGCTGAAAGAAAAGATCCTCAACACCTTGCCACACTTGACATCCTGTCTTCAAAAAGATTGAAGTAAATCAGCCAAGGAAAGCATGGTTCATTCAGAGGTGGGAAATAATGCTTAAAACAACATGGAGACAATCTACAAAGCAGCACATGTGATATGGAAGATCATCATAAGCTTTACCAAGGCAGCTAAATACACCATAGAGGAAACCAGTGCCATTGATGAAGTACCAGCTGAACATATGATGATTTGTTCGCTCATACAGGACCTGTTGACAGCCTGGAAACTCAAAGAAGTTGTTTAAGGACAATCCTCGACTGAAAGAAATCTGTCTGAAAGGAATTGAAGCAGCCTGCTTTGTGGAGCGCAGGCACACTAAAGCCGAGTTTGTGAAATAAGCAAACAACAACACCGGTCTGACATAAACCCAGGACAATTTGTCCAGTGAGCGAAACCAAAACCAAACACGGAGACGGAGCTAAAGGTAAGTGAGTTTATTTACAGGTGGTGTTAATATATACAGTGCGCAGGTCTCGGGAGCAGTCTCCAAGGCAAGAAGAACCGGGTGAGTCTCGGGTACGATTTGGTCCGTGTTGTTCAGAGGAGTGAATGAAATAATGTCTCTTGTTCTCTTACAGATCCAGGAGGTGTTTTGCTGCGTAGAAGAGGCGAGGAGAGTTTCCAAGGTGATCCAGGAGATGACGAGCCAGTCGTCCAGCAAAGGTAAGCATCCCAAAGGTTCCAGGTAAGTTCCCATGAAGGTCAGTAGTCTTGGCATGGCAAAAAACCCAAGTTTCAGGCAATACAAAGAACTTAGTTAGAACAATGAGCATAACCGAGGTTAGACACTGAGGTGGAGAATCTAACCCGAAAGGTTTGATGCTCCAGCGAAGATTTGGTTTCAGCCTGAGGCTTAAATGCTGGATGGTCTCGTCAGTGGAATCGGGATCACCTGTGGAGTGAAGGTTAGTGACGCCGCCCAAAGGCGGAGCTAAACCCAGATCCTCACACGTTCTCCTTGAGGCCTTGACCACAGCTAATGTCATCAAAGTTTTCCAAGAATGAGAGAAACAAAGATCCATAAATGCAATGTTTGAGGCATTGATGAACCATCTGCATCTAGTGGAACTAGTCCTCTTCTTTGTGGTTGCAACTTGGAATGCTGACCTGGAGATTCATCTCAAGCTGGAAAGCAGCTTAGAAAGCTTTTCTTTGCCTCTGACTGAATCAAATACAAATATCCCTGGCGCAGATACACCACAGACATGTATGATCTGAGGACCAATCATTCTGAAACCTGAAAAGAACTGCAAGCAAGCAATATAGCAGAAAAATGAAGCTCCATTTGCATCCACAGGGGCAGACCATGCAAGTGAACATCTGAACAAGCTGTTGAAAGTTCATTTTGGACTCACTGGCATCTCAAACAATGCTAATGTTAGACAGTTTTTTCATTGTCACACCAAAGTTTTCAATTGTGTCAAAAAAGTTCAAGAGTTACTTTGACATGCAAACTGACAAAATCAGGAAGCATCATGATCTTAAACCATGTGCAGTCAAAAGGGAACACAAGGCCATTGACAACATCAAGGCATCTATAATGAGACATTTAAACCCCTTTGCTATTGAAGGTGACAAACTTTACATCCCAATCACTGGGAACTTACCTCTCTGATGAGCATGTACCACAGATCTTAAATGCGGATGTAACTGGTAAAAACCTCTATGAAGACTATGTAGCACAGCGAATCCGTGGTGTTGCCAGCCTGTGGGCACCAGTAAAGAGGGTGAACAACAAAATGTCCATGTCTGGAAACAACAAATCCACAGTCAAACTTCAAGAGAACACTGTGAATCTAAAGGAAACCAAGGACTTGTATGGTACATTATTGGCTCTAGCCAAGTCAAGTAGAGAGTTAAACCAGAAAGAAGCTATCGGAAACTATGAATTCAATCTGCCACCAAGGGCACCTTTTGCAAAAGATAGTACAATCCTGCCATGCTAAGATAAATTTAGGCTGATACGTCTCCTCAATAGGTCAGCAACATCAGGCATTCCAGAAGAAGACCCACAGCAGCCACAGAATGCAAAGGACACCACACCATATCCTCTTAGTCGTACGGTAGCATTGGTTGAAGGTATGGTTCTTGTGCAGAAGACAACAAAGAAAGAAGCCACTGCAGGGTTACCCCAGAAAAGAGGCTAAGCCTGGTGTTGGGTGGCAGATCGCCTATGGGGTGCCACCAGGGACATATATCAGAATTACCTTCCATATACACATACAAAATTAAAGTCTTCCATATACTATACTGAAAACCTTCCCTAAACACTAGTGAAAAGCTCTCACATAAACTAGTGAAAATATTATATAACCTACTCAAAAACTCTCATACAAAGTAGTGAGATCTGTTCATATAAACTGGTGAAAAGCTTTACCTTCCATACATACTAGTGAAAAGCTTTCATACATACTGGTAAAAAGTGTTCATATAAACTGCTGAAAAGCTTTACCTTTCATACACACTAGTGAAAAGCTTTCATACACACTAGTGAAAAGCTTTCATACACACTAGTGAAAAGTGTTCATAACACTAGAAGTTGTTAGAGGATGTCATCACCTAATTTGCATATTTGGTGATGTTGATCAGGCTGTAGGAGAGAGGAATACCAATGTTGGCAAGACGAAAAATTAATAAAAAAAAAAACACTTGAAATATGTTTAGAATTACAAATTAACTTTATGAAATAATTTTATAACTTTATTGCTTTGGCTGATCCCACACTACATAAATCAATGAGCAGTCTGGCAACAGACAGACACTAGGTGGCAGTTTAGCAGAAGGTAAGTGACTTTATTTACAGGGTGGTGGATATTTGCAGGTTGAGGCAGGTGAGTTTCTGGATTGGTTGGAGGCAGACAGGCAGCAGCACAGAAACGGGTCTGGTGAGTGGCTCTCCTTCTGGTTTTCCAGGCGGGCAGGAGAAGATCGTCCAAGTCAACTCAAGGTGATGGTACACACAGCAGAACAAACAGGTAAGTAAAGCTCAGGCAAGATTCAACCACTCGAATGGCTAAGAGTGCTGTACCCAAGAGTAAGCAATGCTTCAGCGAGGATCTGATCTTCAGGGCAGCCTTATAAAGCCAGGGAGCTGATCACCAGGAATCAGTTGCAGCTGCGGGTGATAGACTGCCAGCCAATCAGGGAAAACAGGAGCAAACAGGTGAGAACAAACACAAAATGCCTCACACAGGGATTTATATCAGCACGACAGAGTCAGTAAAAAAAAACAATACATTCAAAATTATATTTACATCCCGCTTTGTAATCCAGGACAGGATCAGTGACAGTTTTGCACACGAATGATTAATTTGCAAAGTAATATTTATATTATAATTATATTATAATATTTTTTAAATTAATCACCTGGTATTAAGTGGCTGTTCCTACACTTCCAGCTAATAAAAGACCAACCTGTCTCCTTCCTGTCTGTCCTGATTCTTTCCCTGATTATTAAGACACAGCTGAATGACAGGAACTTTGTGTTCAGGAGGCTTAAAAAATAAACCAGTCAAATCACATATAAAAAACATAAAATTTTAATTTTAAATGATATCCTCTATGTCTTTCCCATTAATAACACAGAGGTTGTTTTAGGGTCGGGTTGGTTAAAACAACATAACCCCCACATAAACTGGAACCAACTAAGTATCACGTCCTGGTCTACTAATTGTCTCTTCTGCTGCTTGCAGACAGCTGTACCCTCTAGTCAACCGTTACCGGTGGACAATGATAGCGAGGAGATTGAATTATCGTTGTGCCTGAGGAGTACCATGACTTGGAGGCTGTTTTTAGTTAGGGTAAGGCTAAGTCCCCCCTCCCCCATCGGCCGTATGATTGCGCCATTGATTTGTTAGACGGAACTCCCTTACCCTCCAGCATACTTTATAACATTTCTCAGGCCGAAAGATCTGCTTTTGTCATAGTAGGTGGAGAGCAGGATGAACCCAGGGCGGAGACTTGTGTCCAAAAAACCAAAATTTATTTAAATAACAAACGGAAAACAAAGGGCTGGCGTGGCAGCAAAACAACTGTAACAAGGCAAGGCAAGGCAAAAACNCAATGAGACTTTCTGATGGTACTTCATTCAGCCGTTGTAATTGGCGTCGGGGTTGTCTACCACCCATCCGGGCTACGATTCTATCTCTCAGGTCAGTGGCTGTTTTGTTCAGCTTAGATGGTTCGTTCATTGGGGCTGCATACCCAACCTCTGGGTTGGGAGTTGGAGTTAATTCCCCTCTAACCTGGCATCCTGGCTCTTCCCCCTTGCCATAGCATTTGTGTTGCACCTCGTCAATCTCAAGTTGTGATAGTAGTTGCCGTTTGTGAATATTGGAACACTGAGCTACTAGTTGTTTGGCAGTCAGTGTTGACTGGGGATGTCGAAGTAACCATTGTTCCAGCATTCTTGCATGTAACCTCTCTGACTAGGGTTACTTGAGTAGTAGCATTCCAACAGATCCATGTTTTTACCTCTCATCCATTTCCTCCGTCTTGTTCCAGTAGCCAATTTTTATCCCCAGCACCTGACGCAGACCTTGTTTGGCCGGGCGACGTCTGAGCCGGCATGTGATTCATATTAATCTCTCTCATGGTGTGAGGTAGGCAGTAGCTCAAAGGGTCTTGCCTAGGGACCCAGACTGGATAGCTCAATTTCACTGTTGTATCTTTGCCCCGGTCTCCTGGGTGAAAGTCTGGTGACTTACCCATTGAGCTATCCAGACAGCTTTAGTTTATATATATATATATATATATATATATATATATATATATATATGTGTGTGTGTGTGTGTGTGTGTGTGTGTGTGTGTGTGTATGCATGTATGTATGTATGTATGTATTGTGGAGGAGAACAGAGAGTGCAGAAGTTCACCAGGCCTTGTTAGGAATGTCCGGTTGTTTTTGCCAGTTATGTCCGGATGTTTTTGCCAGAACTTGGGAACAGTGGGAGGTGATAACAGGAGGATCCTGGAACACAGGATTTGTCTGGTTCTTAGAATCCAGGAAACACACTGGGTTGGGCTAGACCCAGTGTCGTAGAAGTTACGTAAATGGTCAGAAGTATGCATAGTCATCATGCATTGATTTCTGTATAAATACGCCCTTTCTCAAAGATAC
>NC_051438.1:587007-598311 GCF_001649575.2 Kryptolebias marmoratus
CCCACCCCCCACCCTTAAGGGGACGGCCCCTGAAGTCCCCAAAAAATAAAACTACAAAAACCTAGCACGGAAGGGTGGTGGGGGGAAAAAACAAAATGCAGGATGGAGGGCAAAAAACAGAACAATAAACAAAAACCCGACAAGGCAAAAGACCAAGGGAAGGCACCAAAACAAACAAAGAAATCAAAGTACCGGTGGACGGCTGGGGCGCCGTCCACGGCGTGAGCAAAGTTCCGACGGGCGGCCCCATGGCCGACCGCGGCGTGGCCGTGGACCAGACAGGCGTAGGCGTGGATGTGGACCAGACAGGCGTAGGCGTGGACGTGGATCAGACAGAGCGAGACGTCGACCCTCGGCGTGGCTGAGCAGAGCGAGACGAAGGCGTCGTCCGGGGCCCTTCGTAAAGCCAGCGAGGCAAAGGCGTCGTCCGGGACCCTTCGTGAGGCGAAGTGTCCTGGACCCCCTCTGGAGCGGCCTGGCGAGGAGCGACGATCTCGACCCCCTCTGGAGCGGCCAGGCGAGGAGCGACGATCTCGACCCCCTCTGGAGCGTCAATCCCCGTCTTGGCAGGCATGACAGACTTTGTACAAGCTGTGGTGGTGTAGGGCTGAGGGGTCCGCAGGAGCGGTGTAGGAAGCCCTGGAGGCTGATGAGACCACGGGAGCCACAGCCACGGCTGCAGCATCCGACAAAGGCGTGATGGATGCTGCAGTCAGTGTCCTCCTTAGCTGACGGCGACCATAACGTGAGGCACGGACTGAAGCAGGAAAACGAGGCCCGTCCAAAAAACAGAACGGGTGCTCTCTCCGCAATTTTAAAAGGATCTTCTGGGTCTTCTCTGCGGAGAGAGCAACACCGCGAATGACGTCTGCCGGGTTCAGTTTTGGCCAGTTCATTCTGTCATAGTAGGTGGAGAGCAGGATGAACCCAGGGCGCAGACTCATGTCCAAAAAACCAAAATTTATTTAAATAACAAACGGAAAACAAAGGGCTGGCGTGGCAGCAAAACAACTGTAACTAAAAACCAAACAGAAGACAAAGACAAGGCGAGGCAAGGCAAAAACGAGGAGAGACCAGAGACGAGACTAGAAACTAAACAAACAACCAACATCAACAAACAACAATGAACCGGTAGGGAGGTGGAGAAGAAGACCAAGTTTTAAGGCGATGGATAAGGTGATGAGGAGAAGTGGGAACAGGTGTGTGATTAGGAGTGAAGACAGCTGGAGATGGGTGTGACAGCTAACCAGAAAACTACTGAGCAGAGGACAGGTGAATGATGACAAAACAGAACCAAAGCATACAGACGACAAAACAATACCAAGACAAGGACAAAAAAAGCAAATACAAGAAAAACCTAAATCATAACAGAACCAAAACCCAGACACATGACAGCTTTAGAGACCTATATTAGTGAGTCACTGTCTGCGGGACTCATCCGCCACTCTACCTCTCCACTAGGGGCGTTTTTTTTTCTTTGTGGGCAAGAAGGATGGCACCCTACGGCCTTGCATTGACTATCGTGGACTAAGCCAAATCACAATTAAGAACAAATATCCACTACCTCTCCTGTCGTCTGCCTTCAAGTCTGTCAAGGGGTCCACCATCTTCACCAAGCTAGACCTCCGTAATGCCTACCATCTTATCAGAATCCGCCAGGGAAATGAGTGGAAAACTGCCTTCAAGACACCTATCGAACATTTTGTCAGGGTTATTCCCGAAACATTATTAAGACACACTGTGAAGAAAACAGAGACACAGACACTGATAAATCAGATTTACTTGCAAGGAGAGCAGCCGAGTCTTACAGCCTCCAACTTACTCTAAAACTAGACTCACTGCTTCCTCTCTTTTTATAACGGACTGTTCCCTAGATTACATGGGGCGTGCAGTTCTAAGGGGAGGGGGAAACAAACAGCTGCGCGCTTTAGATAATAACATATGGACCCTCAAACAACAAGTTTTTCTTAGTCCGTTTGCAGGGCGCGTCTCTGCTCTTGTTATCTTGCTCCTGTTTCGGCACATTAAACTGGAACTTCCTGCTTGCATAAGCACATAGTTATCATTGTGAAATGCACAAAGTACAAGATGCTTCTGGTAACCAGGAAACATCTGAAAAGGATGAGCAGAAATAAGCCGTTTAGAAGAAGTTAAATTTAGGCATTATATGTGATAACTTTGTACAATAATTCTAACAATAATTCTAACATTTCCCTCCTGTTTATCATGTATAATGGTAAATATATTTTGCAGTCGCTCTTACATCAAAATAGTATCATAAACGTATAGTAGATAATTCTATTCGGATGTGTGTAAGGCTATTTCATAAAGTAAAATTAAAAAATTTCTGAGATCATCTTTCTGTTACCATCATACATTTACACCTCAGAGGTCATGTTGTCTCCTTTTTCAGCGGGATCTGCGAATAGTACGCGCAGTGCTGGTTCGTCATCATCATCTTCTTCATTCACAGGGTCATTTTCCAACAGTGGGTACATTTCTGGAGCCACTGGAATTAATGCAGTGGTCATTAACCTGTTGAAAAGAGCTCTGAGACAGGGGATACAGCAACAACCACACAGAGTTAGGATAGCTGCAAAAACAGCTATAGACACAAGGGTGGAGGAAACCAAGGTGCGATATTTTGTTGACAGATTGCGGATTCAAAACCAGAGGAGATTTGGTTTGCTAATTTGTACTCATCTGGAACACCTCTTGGTACTCCAATGGCATCTATGTAAGTGGTATCTGTGTCAGACATCCAACCCTGTACAGCTCGTTTCTGGAGCCGTCATCGCCCGGGCAATAGGTCAGCCATGATTTGTAGGAAGTTTGGAGCTGACATTGGGGCCACACTCACAGGTAACAACAGCGAGGTCAGAGCACACATACCAGATTGGTTTCGTGTAAGCCGATCATACAACTGGTCAGTTCCACACCACCACCAAACGTCAGCCCTGCTGACAGGAGTGAAGTTACCTGGTACCGTGATGACATCTATACAGAGTGACGTGTTTAGCCTTCCCAGCCGGGACCCCGTGCCTGTCATGTTAATGCAAGTAAAGTTGGCTAATGATACATCTTTGGAAAACAGGGGCTTCTTCTTTTCCAGGCCAGTCAGGGGATAGACGCTGTCCCACTTTACACAGGATGCATTGGGGGACAGATAGGTCGAGTTCATCACTATTATTAAACAAGTTGAGTTTAGCGCTGCATGTACAACCTTCAGGATGGGTCTAGGACCCATACACATTACACAATCGTCTTTTGCTGCCAGAGCTGCTTGTTCTGCCATTAATAGCCAGTTGTTGTTAGTTCCTGAGACTCCAGTTGTAACACTGAACCAATCATCTGCATCCATGTCCTCTTTAACTATGAAAATTCCTGTTGCTGTTGTTTTAGGTCCTATGGTAAGAGTTCCTTTTCCTGCTGTCACACTGGCTTGTGTGGTCACATTATTACAGATTGAAAGGTAGGTCAATGGGTCATCAGCATGGGGCCTATAGACAAACAGAGTAAGATGATACCATGGTGTCCGACTATAGGAGTTGAGTCTAGGAGGAGAGGTGGAGAGGAGTATCTTGTTGGTGTCAAAATTTAAAACCAGATATGGTTTGTCGTTTAGAGAAGTTAGATTTAGTGATAGAACCTGGGACCAATTTTTTGCTAGTTGAGTGGTGGGTGTTGGAGTCCAGTCCTTTCCAGTATATGCAAAAACTGTACCTCAGTGTTGATTAAAGTCCTCACTAGATAGATACCACTGATAACCTGGCCATTTGTCGCCCATGTACCCTCCTATTTGTAGTTTACTAAGAGAGATCCATACAGAAGATTTAAAGGTGGTACTGTCGTAACAGACATAGGGGTCCGAAGTTTTACTTGTGTCTTGAGTAGATGTGTTACAGGGATTTTTAAACATCCTTGCTCCTGATACTCCAGAGCACCCTCCCCTACAAAAGGATCTCTTGTGATGTTTGGTTTGGTTTGTCTTTTGTTCTTTTTCAAACTTTTCCCATAGGAGGATGGCCAGGATGAACATTAAGAACATTATTACTACTCCTACTATCCATAATCTCTGATGCTTGGTCAGTCCTCTGAATCCTCCCTCTCCTCCTCTCCTTTGTCTTTGAGGGTTGTTGGTTCCAAAGGGCCACATCTTTTGGTTATTTCAGTTCAATTTATTCCCTAATTGTCAATCTTCTCCTCTGGGAAATATCCTCAGTTCTTCACTAGTTTTCGGGTCTACCCACCTCTAGTTGGCGATGAGTCAACCCTATTGCTAGGCTTCGGCCTTTAAGATTCACTCAGGTGGATTCTTGAGCTGAAATAACCTTTTTGCAGTGGCTTAGATGAATCCAAGTACTTCTTTCAGCTATCTTAATAGCTGTTGGGGTGGTCAGTAAGACTTGGTAGGGTCCTTCCCACTTAGGTGAGTGCCAATGTTTTCTCTTGATGCTTCTGGTTAGCACCCAATCACCTGGTTGTAGGAGCTGGTCTTCCTGCAAATCCATAGGTTGTTGGTCAGTGTCAGGAACTGTTTTAGCCTTTTCTAGCATTTTTCTCATGTAATCTGCCAGATTTGCTTCATCGGGTATTTCCTACACATTTTTAAATTGTGGGATTCTGTATGGTTTACCAAATATCAGCTCATAAGGTGTGAGTCCCGTGGAGCTGGTTATGTTTATGTACATTTGTACTAAGCTTAAACATTCTGTCCATTGCCGTCCAGTTTCCTCCATGCATTTCTTTAACCTGTTTTTTACCGTTCCATTTATCCATTCCACCAATCCAGCACTCTGAGGGTGGTATGCACAATGATGTTTCAGATCTATGTGGAACAGTTTCCCAATATTGTCCATTACTTGATTCACAAAATGAGCTCCGTTGTGGCTGTAAAGTTTCTCTGGTATCCCATAGCGCGGGATAATGTCTTTGCACAGTGCTTTTGCTACTGTTAGTGCATCTGGGTTTTTTGTGGGAAACAGTTCAACCCACTTGGAGAATGCGTCCACCACAACTAGGCAGTATTGTTTGCCATTTTCCTTGCTGAGTTGGATGAAATCCATGTGGAGTACTTGAAATGGGTACTGTGATTTGGGAAAAGCACCTCTCTTAGGTTTCAGGTTCCCTTGTGCATTGTGTATGGCACATGTCAGGCATGCTCTGCAAATTTTTTTAAAGTAAGATTGAAGATCGTAGGTCATGAAGACTTTGTCTACCTGGTTTACCAACCCTCCTGTTGAGACATGGGTAACCCCATGGCTCAATATTGCCGCCCATTTGAATAAATTTTTTGGTAGAATTGGTTTTCCTTCTGGGGATGTTTAGATGTCTTCTTTTAGCATTGCTCCTTTTGCAATCCATCCTTGTTTTTCAGACTGTGGACTTTGTTGTTGCATGTCTTTTAATGTGTTGCAGTTTAGTTCCACTGGGTCATTCAGTTCTTCAGTGGATGTTGTCATTACAAGTATTCATTCTGCAGCTTGTTTAGCGGTTTTGTCAGCAAAGGCCTTTCCTTTTGAAACATCATCTTTTCTTCCTGTGTGAGTCATGGGCCTGTGGTTGTGCTTGGGCGTTCATGGGATTCCAATCTCCTTTCACAAAGTGCCATGAAGTGCCCAAAGCTTGCATGAAAACCTGTTGAATTTCCGGTCCATTCAGGTGGTAAGACAATATCAGGCCTCTCATCCCTGTGATGAATTCTTCCAGATCTTCCTTCGGTCCAGGAATTCCTTCTTTTTCACATCTGTAAGCGTCCACGTTCTGTAGACAAAGATAGATGGCCTGTCGGCTGCCTCCTCCACATTAGGATTGGCCACTTGGATCATGGGGTAGGTTTCAACTTCATCTTGTGTTAGTGGAGGGGGAGCTGTTGGTGTGGGACCAATCTCCTACTAGGCCCTGAGATCGCGTTTGTTTTTGTTCTGGTGCCCCATAGGGCGAAGGTGCCACTCTTCGCTCATCGGGCAGTACGGGATACAGTCTGTCTTATGGTACTGCTGCTCCTTGATCCTCTTCTTCATTTAACTCGGGGCCTCGCCTTGGTCTGCGTCCAACTGGGCCTGTCTCATTATTCTCTTTTCTGTGAAACATGACGTTTTTCTTTCTTTTCTTCCTCCTTCCGGTTCTCCTCTTCATCCCTTCTCTTACTCTCTCTCTCTTTGTTCTCTTTTCTTTGCAATTACCATCCATATTTTAAAATCTTTTAATCCAAGTTTTTCTTCTTTCTTTTGACTTCCCTTACTTTCTCTGATCACTTTCTCACTTAACACTGCTAGATTTGAGTGTCTAATTGTCCTGCGAAACCGAATCTATCTACCTGTGGCGGGACTCTGTTATGACTCCGACAAAAAATAATCAGTCATTGCCGTAGTTCAGCTTGAAGTGTTTATTGTGCTCGTCCTCAGGTGAAAAAAATGTGGACAACAGTGCTTCATATTTACAGTGGACATCCAGGCAGGTTAACAATAGAGACCAAAAAGATCGGCATTACCTTCAGAGCAGCTCAAAACGTCCATCACCTTCCGTGTGACCTGTTAGGAGTCTCAACTCAGACTGACTACCTGTGGTTCAGAACCCACTTTTATAATCACAGGCTCCTCCCACAAGGGAACACCACTACACAAACATTTCTACACAATTACTTCTAACCCACATTCCGATTACTGCAAACCTGTAAAGGAAACAAACTTAACAAACAAACGAACAAACAACAAACAAAAAAAAAAACATAACCAAACTATAGTAAACAATTTTATTGACAAAACCCTCACTTAATACGACGTCCTAATAAAATCCTGATTACGTTACTCCATCCCGGTACATGTCAACCCGGAACTAACTTGGCCCGAACTTCAAACAGAAAATGTTTGACACCGAAAACTACCGACTAAAATGAAGATTAAAACTGAAACAGGAACATCGCGTGTGCACCCGCGACGATCCGCGCCAGTCTACACTGAAACCAAAAAGTAAGTCCTGTCGTATGTGCATATGTTTACATGTGTGCGTATATGCGTGTGCGGGCACATGGTTATGTGTCGGGATGTCGGTTCAGATATTTATAATACTACGTTCGAGTTCGGGCTCGTGACGGCTCCTCCGTCACACTACCCATAAAGGCAACTTATCAGTCGCTCCTGGTTTCACTTTTTCAACAAACTTCCAATCTCTACATTGCAACTGTTCTTTATCTTTTTGAGCTGTTTTCCCACTTGAATTTCCCATTTTTATTTTAAAATTTGGTCCAGTGGTTTGTTAACACGTAGGGTGTTCTAAACACTGGATATTTATCTGTAAGGCGGTTCAATTCAACTGGTAAATCTCACTTCGACTCTTACGAGTGGAGATTTTTTGCCTTTACTACCAGTGTGAACTTCACCACGTTCCTTACAGTTTTTAAATGAGGATTGTCCTAGTGGACCACTTCCTCCTTTCACTCTTCCCTTGCACTCAAACACATTCACACAGTCTGTAGATCTATTCGATATCTTTTCCATATTCAGTCTAGTAAAACCACCCGCTAAATTTTGGCTCAACTAACCATTTTTGGTTAAACATGCTCGTTCAATGTTTATTGCTGTGGCTCAGATGACGTGCTAACTCCAGCGGTACCTCAGGGCTCATTAGAGACGCGCTGGGCTCCGTGAACAGCACGCAGACCTGAGCGCACAATGGAGGTGTTTATACTTGGTGCTTACGTTGGTGCAGTATTCTCCGAAAAGACAGGGGGGAGCACGCTACGTAACCACTGGAAATACAGTAAAAAAAAGAGAGCAGATGGTTGTCATATCAAATATAGCTGCACATATTCAGGAGGAAGAACTGTTGTGTTTCTGGCTGTGATAGAGAGAGGATGTTTAAACTTAAAGCATTCAGTTTGACTTTCATTGATTTATTTGCTTTAGCTGTGATTTGCCCATCGTAGGACTAATATTTCTTCCCTCTGTGGTCTATAAACACTCCTTTTAATCGGCTGCAACAGTAATCTCCTTCCATGAGTTTTGAACCGTTTGATTATCTTTGTCATTTTGTTCTCATAGAGGGATCATATACATGCTGATACAGGCAAACCAGCTTCGCTAGAGCACCAAAATGGAGCGCATTCTGAATGGAGCACGGTGCACGCAAAGTTACAAAAGGTGCACAACGCGACACCGCGCGGGACCTTTGCGCAGGTGCAAGGACAGCGCAATTGCGTCACTGTTGGCGCATGTACCCTTGCATGGTGAGGTAGATAAAGGTAGCGGTTTCGGGGGTGTGGGTGGAAAAAAAATGTGCATAAAAAATGACGTATTTAGAATAAACAAGTGGAGGTTAGACTGGCGGTGGGGGCAGTAAAGCCTGGTAGCCCACCAGGCCTATAATACACTGGGGGAAACCCTACACTGTAATACACAATTATTACTACACTGTACACTGTAGTAATAATTGAAGAATTCAGTAAATGCTTCAATGACAGACTGATTTACCTCACACAGGGCTATGATGAAGTTACCTTTGTTGAATGATTGAAAGAATGATTCTCTGAAGAGAGCTACCAGGGATAAAAGAAGGCAAGGAGAAACAAAATCCCCATAGGTTAGAGATTAAGCAGATCAAACACATCCCAATGAGCAGATTCCTATCACATGACAAGATGAAGGCTGATCTGATCTACTATCGTGCTGCAAAAAACTCTAGAGTACAACAGAACATCACCCAAAGTGGTCATTACCTCTGATTCACAGAATACTCGACACAACAAAGACCTACTTTTCATGGCTAATAATCATGAAGAGGCAGACACACTACTGATCTACTGGGCAGTCTTGGCATCACAAAAAAACCCCTCCGGATGCACAGTTGGTGTTCTGCTCCCCAGACAGTCGTCCAGGTGTTAGTCCTAGGTAACTATGACCTCATTCTGAAGAGGTCAATCTCCATGACCTTAGTGACTGTACAGTGTAGAAAGCCTTAGGTGCAGAAACAGCAAAGGGTTTGCCAGTATTGCAAGCTTTCACTGGGTTGGACAACATTGGAATATTCTCTCGAAAAGGCAAAGCAACATAGCTGGAACTGCACATGAAGGCAGACAGAGAAATCCTTAGTTTTCTATAGACACTTTCAACAAAGGCGGAAGTGACAGAAAATTTGCTGTCTGTTCTTGCTAGCTTCATCTGCTAAGCCTACTCACTGCAAGGCATCTACATCCAGACCATTTCTGAATTGTGGCGGCATCTCTTCTACAAGCATACAGTAGAAACTGATAAGCTACCTCCTATACATGGAATGTTAAAGCAACATGGCCTAAGCAAAAATTTGATATTGAAGTAGCTGAGAGTCATTCACAGCTACTTATACTCTGAGCATGATATGTCACAGTATTGCATGAGATTGTGATTAATGTTCATTTTCATGTTTGACCAAAGTAAATTCTACTGTCATTTCTCAACATATGATTTTAGTCTAAAACTCTGGCATTAAAGGAAATGGATGGAATGCATTTTTCCAAGGAATATTGGGCCTTTAATTTCAAAATGTCTTTTTTTATTTCTTTGACTGATATTCAGGTCAACATTGTCCCATCCTGCTTACATTTTGAAATAGCTTTCCAGGAGATCTCAGTTTGGTTACTAAGGCAACAAAGCATTAAAAAAGAAGAAAAAGAGTTTAATATCCTAATTTAAAAATTATATGAACAAAATATATCTTGTTAACAACAGGTGTACTATATTTTAAGCAGAGCAGGACAGTGACAATAAATGTCTTTTCTTTTCGTTAGACAAAAAAACCAAACAAACAAAAAAAAAAAAAACAAAAGAAACAAACAACAACAAAAAAAACATGGTAATCAAAAGTGGTTGTTAATAATATAACATGACCAGCAGAAAAGTACAAATAGTGGTCCCTTAGAGAGCAACAGAATAGACATAATTAACAATATGTCATATGGCATGGAGACAGAGGTGAACCCAGAGCGCAGACTCATGTTTTAAGAAAAGAAACTAATTTATTACTTTACTAAACAAACAAAACAAAAGGCTGACGTGGCAGCAAAATCCTAAATACAACAAAATCCAACTTAGAAACAAGGCATGACATGGCAAGGTAGAGAACAAAGAAACGACAAGCATGACAAAATGCAATGACCCAGTGACAAGTGACAAAACAGAGACCGGTTTTAAAGACAGAGGGAAAATGATTATGGGGTGCAGCTGTGGACTAAACGAGGAGCAGGTGAGGTGGGCGTGGCAGGCATGAATGGAAAACTACTGGGGAGGTGAATGATGACAAGGAAACAGAAAACCAACAGACAATCCAAAACAAGAAACCAGACTCAAACAAAGAACCAAAACACTGACATTCATGACAGAGCCCCCCCCTTTAAGGGGACGGCTCCTGAAGTCCCCTAACAAAAAAAAAAAAGGAGGGTGACTCGGGAGGGTGGAGGGGGAAAAACCAAAGCACAGGACGGAGGGCAGAAACAAAGAACAAGAAACAAAAACCGACCAGGCCTAAACCAGGGGAAACACAAGAAAACAAAAACAAAACAGAACTATAGTTCTGGAGGGCGGCCGAGTGGCCGTCCCTGGCGAGGCAAGAGTTCTGGCGGGCTGCCCGAGCGCCGTCCGCGGCGTGACCAGAGCTCCGGCGGGCTGCCCGAGCGCCATCCGCGGCGAGGCAGACTCTGCTGTGGACCAGGCGAGAGTGAGCCGGACAGACGTGGACCAGGTGAGCGTGAGCCCGACAGACGTGGACGAGGCCCTGACAGGCGTGGACGAGGCCCTGACAGGCGTGGACGCAAACAGAACGTCCTGTCTGACCCATGACGTGGCAGAGCCGAGCAAGACGTTGACCGGGACCCTCGACGGAGCAGATCAAGGAGTGACATCCGTCCAAACCCTTGAGACAACGAAGCGGAGTGAGGCGTCCCCTCGGACCCTTGGTGAGGCTGAGCAGACATCCGGGACCCTCCGAGGAACCAATGTGGCAGGGCAGCAGCGGCAGCTGGGCCCGCCCGTGGAACGGCGGCGGCGGCAGCTGGGCCCGCCCGTGGAGCTGGAACGGCGGCAGTAGCTGGGCCCGCCCGTGGAGCTGAAGCGGCGGCGTCGAGGTTACCATCTCCCACAGAGACGAATGCTGGTGGGGCATCGTGGTCGCCGACCCCCACGGAGACGAAGGCTGATGGGGCATCGTGGTCGCCGACCCCCACGGAGAGGAAGAGTGGTGGAGCGACGTCCTGGCCGATCCCCACAGAGACCAATGCCGGTGGAGCGACGGCAGCGGCGTCAGACCGACCCGCCCGTGGAGCTGTGGCGGCGG
>NC_051438.1:598923-599954 GCF_001649575.2 Kryptolebias marmoratus
TATATGTCATAATGTGGAGAGATGGCGGCGAACCCAGAACGCAGACGCATAGTTTTAAAGGAACAAAAACAAATTTATTAAACTAAAACTCGAACAAAACAAAAGGCTGACGTGGCAGCAAAAACTAACAATAACAGAAATCCAACTTAGAAACAAGGCATGACATGGCAAGGTAGAGAACAAAGGAACGACAAGCATGACAAAACGCAATGACCCAGTGACAAGTGACAAAACAGAGACCGGTTTTAAAGACAGAGGGAAAATGGTTATGGGGTGCAGCTGTGGACTAAACGAGGAGCAGGTGAGGTGGGCGTGGCAGGCATGAATGGAAAACTACTGGGGAGGTGAACGATGACAAGGAAACAGAAAACCAACAGACAATCCAAAACAAGAAACCAGACTCAAACAAAGAACCAAAACCCCAAAACACTGACATTCATGACACAATAATTTCTGTTTTATGTTCAGTGCTCCTGTTTGAGAATCTAAATCTAAATAAATCCATGGAAATTACCTCATTATACTATAATTGGTTGTGATGGTGTCTCATGGGGAAACTAAATCAGGTCTAATAATGGGTACCCAGAGACTTTTACAAATAGAGTTACGACCAGCACCAAGCATTGTGAGGCCAGTTTCTGAAAAACAGCCATTTGTTCAATTGAATTGCTTGAGTCCCAAATAAACTGAATAGTCTGCTCTGAAAAAAACAGGAGATCAAATGTCAATCAAATAATGTAACTCCCTACTCTGTGGGTTTGTGTTGATTAGGTTTTGGCCTGTGTAGCAAGCTGTTTTTTGATTTTGCTTATGCATTTGAGACTATTGACAACTAGAGAAATTGCATTTTCTGCAAAAAAGGTAGGTAGGTAGGTACATTTATTTATATAGCACTTTTCAGCACGAGGCGACTCAAAGTGCTTTACAACACAGAACAAAATTACAGACAAAGTTACAAAAACAAAATTACAGACAGGTACAAGATACAATGATAACTAATTGTCTAAATAAGCTAAGCTAAACTAAACAGA
>NC_051438.1:617056-618001 GCF_001649575.2 Kryptolebias marmoratus
AACGCAGACTCATAGCGGATGATAATGAAAACTAATTTATTAACTAAAGAAAACAGTCAAAACAAAAGGGCTGACGTGGCAGCAAAACTAACAAAGACAAAATCCAAAAACGAGAGACAGGGCATGGCAAGGAGCAAGACACAAGTAGACAAAACGGAATGATCCAGTGACAAGTGACAAAACAGAGACCGGTTTTAAAGACAGAGGGAAAATGATTATGGGGTGCAGCTGTGGACTAAACGAGGAGCAGGTAAGGTGGGTGTGGCAGGCATGAATGGAAAACTACTAGGGAGGTGAATGATGACAAGGAAACAGAAAACTAACAGACAATCCAAAACAAGAAACCAGACTCACACAAAGAACCAAAACCCAAAAACACTGACATTCATGACAGAGCCCCCCCTTTAAGGGGACGGCTCCTGAAGTCCCCTAACAAAAAAAAGGAAACTTGACTCGGGAGGGTGGAGGGGGAAAAACCAAAGCACAGGACGGAGGGCAAAAACAAAGAACAAGAAACAAAAACCGACCAGGCCTAAACCAGGGGAAACACAAGAAAACAAAAACAAAACAGAGAACTATAGTTCTGGAGGGCGGCCGAGTGGCCGTCCCCGGCGAGGCAAGAGTTCTGGCGGGCGGCCCGTGAGCCGTCCGCGGCGAGGCAAGAGTTCCGGCGGGCGGCCCGTGAGCCGTCCGCGGCGAGGCAGACTCTGGCATGGACCAGGCGAGCGTGAGCCTGACAGGCGTGGACCAGGCGAGCATGAGCCTGACAGGCGTGGACGAGGCCCTGACAGGCGTGGACGCAAACAGAATGTCCTGTCTGACCCATGACGTGGCGGAGCCGAGCAAGGCGTCGACCGGGACCCTCGACGGAGCAGATCGAGGAGTGACATCCGTCCAAACCCTCGAGACAACGAAGCGGAGCGAGGCGTCCCCTCGGACCCTCGG
>NC_051438.1:618101-622146 GCF_001649575.2 Kryptolebias marmoratus
CAGAGCTCCCGCGATTGCAAGAGCTCCCGCGGTCGCAAGGCCGGAGCGGCGCTGAGCTGCGAGGGCCGCCCAACGCTGCTTGCAGCTTTAATTATTGTTTGGTTTTGTTTATCTTTTTGGTTTGCTCTGTCTTTGTCCCTCATGTTCATGTTTCATTCACTCTTCCTCAGTCACTCCCTCAGTTTCTCTGCCACGCCCATCTCCACCTGCCCGTGGTTATCCCCACACACCTGAGTCCACTTTCCACATCATCCTCTGTGTTTATAACCCGGTCATTTTCTTCCATACTCTGCTGGTTCATTGTTTGTTGGATGTTTGTCTGCCTGTTGTGCATGCATGGTCCTGTCCTACCTGCTCCCGGTCCAGATCATGTTCCTGTTTTCTACCTTAGTTTGGATTTAGTTTATGTTTATGTTTTGCTGCCATGACAGCCTTTGTTTTGTTTATTCTTTAGTTTAATAAATTATTTCTTCTTTCATCCCAACTCCCGACAGTAAATTACTTATGTTTTCTCTGGTGGCCCAAGGGTGATGTCACAAAGGTGCTTGTTGAGCATAAAATGTTGGTCCACATTTTTGGGGCAGTATCCTCCCCTAGTTGCGCCACATATGCATTGTTAAAGAGTGCTGATGACAACCAACATATGTACCCAGAAGGGGTTGTAAATACAGTCAGGCACAGTTTCTACGTAGATGACTGTCTTAACTCTGTCCAGTCTGTTGAGCAGGCCATCTCTCTTTATCAGCAGCTTACAGAGTTGTGTGCAAAGAGGGGATTTAAGCTCAATAAATGGATATGTAGTGAGCACTCGGTCCTTTCTCAGATTCCTGAAGAAAACAGAGCAACAGGTGTAAAGATGCTGGACCTTAGCCGGGACCAGCTTCCCACTGAAAGAGCCTTAGGAGTGCAATGGAATGTTGAACAGGATGTTTTCACCTTTAGCATTGTGAACAAGAATAAACTACTAACAAGTATTCTGTCCAATGTCAGCTCTATTTATGACCCTTTGGGTTTCTTAGCGCCAGTCATTCTCCCTGCAAAGCAAATTCTTCAACATCTATGTAAACTGAAGTTTGGCTGGGACAAGACAATCCCGCCAGAAATGTCACAAGTTTGGAAAAAATGGGTTGAAGATTTAGTACTTCTTGACACCTTTAGTGTCAGACGATGCATCACACCTGAAGGATTGGAGAGATAAGAAATGCACAGCTGCATCACTTTTGTGATGCCAGTGAAACTGGGTTTGGCGCTATGTCTTATCTTAGATTATCTAATAGCAAACAGGAAGTGTGTGTTGCCTTTGTTATTGGTAAAGCAAGGGTGGCGCCATTAAAACAAGTCACCATACCACGACTTGAACTTGCTGCTGCAGTCTTAGCTGTGCATTTGGATAAAATGCTATCAGTTCAGCTTTGGCTCAGTCTGAATGAATCAGTCTTCTGGTCAGACAGCATGACCGTCCTGCAGTACATTGCAAACACACGGTTTAAAAAAATATGTATCAAACAGTTTCTATAATTTGTGAGCTTACAAAAGTTACTCAGTGGAGATACATCAGCTCAAAGTTGAATCCAGCTGATGCAGCCTCTCGAGGCATGAAAGTTGGCCCTTTTTTAAAGTCTTCCACCTGGATCAGCTATCCAGAATTCCTCACCAAACCTAAGAATCAGTGGCCAACAGGGATGAAAAAGATACCTGTCAATTTGGAAGCTGATCCAGAGGTTAAAGATCAGGTCCTGACATGTGCAGCTGTGCTGAATGAAGTGTGTCCCACTACTAAGCTGCTAATGTACTTTTCCAGTTGGTCAAAGCTGAAAAGATGTATAGCATGGATCCTAAAACTGGAAGAAAGGCTACAAACAAAGAAAAAGAAGAAGTTGCTGGACACACACCGTGGAAGTCAACTGTATATTAAGCAGGACAATAAATTGGATGCTCAGCTCACAATTGATGAGCTGTCTACAGCAGAGGAAGCCATAGTGAGATTTGTGTAAAGAAAACATTATGGTGATGAAATAGCTGCCTTGAGCTCTGGTGCTGTTAAGAAGTCAAGTCATCTGTACAAGCTAGATCCTGTTGTTACTGATGGTCTGTTGAGAGTGGGTGCCAGACTGAGCAAAGCAGCATTACCTGAGGAAACAAAACATCCTGCAATTTTGCCAAAAGAAAGTCATGTTTCAATGCTTATTCTTAAACATATGCATGAAAAAGTTGGACACAGAGGAAGAAATCACATGCTTTCTACCCTTCAACATCCCTACTGGATCCCCCATGCTAATTCAGCAGCAAGAAAGATCATTAGAAACTGTATGGTGTGTCAAAGACAGCGACAAAAGCCAGGTCAGCAAAAAATGTCTGATCTTCCTATTGACAGAATCTCAGCTGATCTTCCACCATTTACCTATGTTGGTACTGATTATTTTGGATCAATAGAAGTGAAGAGAGGGAGAAGTATTGTTAAAAGATATGGAGTTCTCTTCACATGCCTAACTTGTTGTGCAGTTCACCTTGAGGTGGCACATTCTCTCGACACAGATTCCTGCATAAATGCCATCAGGAGATTCATCTGATAACGGAACAAACTTTGTCAGCTCAAACCGTGAGTTAAAGCAAGCCATATTGGAGCTAAATCAAAGCAAAATCCAAAAATGTTTAGCACTGGATGGCATAAAGTGGACTTTTAACTCACCCTATGGGGCCCACCATGGTGGTGTATGCCCCCATACAATGCAGGAAGTAAAGAGATTGTTTTGCTCTATCACAAACCGACAAATATGAGATGACGAAGGCTTGCATACAGTTTTATGTGAAGTGGAGGCTATATTAACTGATAGCCCAATCACACCTTCTTCTAACGATCCCAATGACTTAGAGGCTCTTACTCCAAATCATTTGCTTTATTTAAAAGGTAAACCTGTGCTGCTGCCAGGTTTGTTCAAAAAGGAGAATCTGTATGTTCGGAGGCAATGGAGACAAGCCCAATACTTTGTGGACTTGTTCTGGGAAAGATGGGTGAAAGGATACCTCCCTATGTTGCAAGAACAACAGAAGTGGAATAAAACTAGCAGGAACTTTGTCATCGTTGATGTGGTGCTTGTTGTCGACGAGGCTGCACCAAGAAATTCTTGGCCTATTGGATGCATCACAGAAACCATGGCAGATGCGCACAGATTGGTTCGGCGTGTCTGAGTCAAGACAAGAACAAACAAGCTGGAGAAGCCGATCAACAAAATATGTCTCCTGCTGGAGGCTGTATAGAGACAACAAGAAGTGTTTGTCTCCAACGGAATCAAGTTCTGGAACCTCTGGCTCTGCATTTACACTGATACTCATTTTCTGACATGCTGAACATCTCATTATGCAACATACACCTTTTTGCACACACAGTCCACACACATAGACAAGAAAAGGACTTGAAATCATGGAACATTGACTGTTTTTGCCTTTTTATTTTTTCTCTATGAAGACGTATATGGACTACAAACAAGAAAAAAGAAAAAAAAAATTTTTTTATGTATAACATGAATCGCTGAAGAAGTTTGTTTAAATGAACTATTTGAGAATAGAAAGCAATTGAAGATTTAAGTCTGCTAATGTTAATGTTGATGATAAATTTATTCAATTCAATTCAATTCAATTCAAAAATACTTTATTAATCCCAAAGGGAAATTAAATGTTGACGTAGCTCATTTAAATCAAGGAGTTATTATAGATGGTGATGGCTGTGGGCAGGAAAGATCTCCTGTAGTGGTCTGCTTTACAACTAATATGAAGAAGCCTTTGACTAAAGAGACTGTTTTCTGATGACGGTCTCATGAAGAGGATGGTCAGGGTTGTCCATGATTTCCTTGATTTTATGCAAACTCCTTCTTTGCATCATCATCTCCAGAGGTTCCACAGTCACCCCCAGAACAGAACCAGCCTTCTTTATCAGGTTGTTGAGCCTTTTTAGGTCCCTGGCTCTGATGCTGCTGCCCCAACAGATGATGGCAGAGGAGATGACACTCTCAACAACAGACTTATAGAAGATCTGCAACATCTTGCT
>NC_051438.1:625098-626472 GCF_001649575.2 Kryptolebias marmoratus
ACCACTGTGGTCTTTACCTTCCAGGCCTTTTCCAGTTCCTCTCTGAGGCCCTGGTATTTCTCCAGTTTCTCATGCTCCTTTTTCCTGATGTTGCAATCACTCGGTATTGCTACATCCACCACAACTGCTATTTTCATGAATTTAAATATTGTGTGGCTTTCTGATGGACTTGCAACCTGTGCAGGGTATACCCTGCTTCTCAGCCAATGATGCTAGGCAAGCTAGATAGGTTCCTCCTGACCCTTTTGGTCAAAGCTTCAGAGACACTCTATGGATGGATGTGCATGTTCCTATTTTTACTATTATTTTTATTTTTTAAGATTACTGCACTTTCTTGACTTTGTTACAAACTTGTAAAAAATGGCAATTATCTTTTTGGTCATTAAAATAAAATTCCAATTCAAAATGTATAATAATGGTCTCCTAAAACATTGAATATGGCCATATAAATGTTCCCAGATTGGAGTTTTAACTTAGTTTATATGTAAGACAAAGTACATAAACATTTAAAAGATGTCTAGTGCCTCATTTAGCTACAGGCTCATTTCCATCAGTAATCCCTAGGTGTTCTCTTCCATATTGACCCAATGAAAAACCAGAATAACTAAAAGCTGAGTTTCTTACAGAGTTGACACTCAGGGACATAATATCTCATCAACCTTTGGATGTCAAAAACAGAGCAGAGGACCCAGAATCTCAGCCAGACACAGTGTGACTTCAAATATTTATTGGAGACGAAAAAGACAGGGGCTTAGGAACATGGACCGGAAACCACTTCTCAGAGTCCGTGTGGAAACAGAGGACCAGGGACAGGTTCCACTTAATCCTGGCACACTTTGCGACCGGGGATGGCAGTTCATCAAAGGGAAAGTCCAGGACGGGCAGAGTTGTTACCAGGAGGTCAGTACAGATGGAAATCAGAGGGCTAGGCAGAACTCGGAGGTCAGGGCACAGAAAAAGGTTCGGACACATGAAGTCAGACTCAGGCAAACAGATCCAAGGGGCGAGGCAGGAGGCAGTAGTCGAGGGACAGAAACAGGGTCATAATCCAAAAAAAAGAGGTATCCAAAAGGGCTAGGCGAGGCAGAGAAATCCGTGAGACAAAATGTGGTCATAACAAAGTCAGGCAAAGAAAGAATGCTGGATATTCTTCTTCTTCTTTTTTAATTTTTATTGGCGGTTGGCAAACAACGAATTTGGTGCATTACCGCCACCTACTGGTATGGAGTGTGGACCAGAATGACGCTCAAAACTAAATTCTATTAAATAATTGTGTTAATTTAAGATAACAAAATATTATTTGAAAATTTTTATTTTCCGAATTATTTCTAAATAAATCAACTATATCTAATTTAACTTTATTTCTATTTAATT
>NC_051438.1:626572-627590 GCF_001649575.2 Kryptolebias marmoratus
AGAAATCAAAGAACATGATCCTCACAGTGCTGCCTGCTTTGTCCAGATGACAGTGGGTTTGTTGAAGCAGGTGTATGATGGCATCTTCAACTCCAACTCCANGCGATAAGCAAACTGAAGGGGGTCCTGATATGTGCTGCTTTGCTTACTCAGGTGGGCCAACAGGAGTCTCTCCAGTACCTTCATGATGTGGGATGATGCCAATTCTATAATGGCCACTTAAACAGATGTTAGATTTAATTCTTGTTGTACAGGAAATAGGATCCAGGATGTTGTAGCCATTTATGTTTAATCTTTTGTAAATCATAAATTTTATCAATTTAGTCTTAATTTGGGCAGTTACAATATACTTTAGTTAGTTTTGGAATCACAATCTGGAATTCATTTTTATATTTGGAATTATTTAGGTTATTTTTGTAGATTTTGGACCCTCCTATTAATTGTTGATTAAGAACACACCAGTGGGCGTGGTGGGGAGCTTGTTGCTTGACAAATGTCCGGTGTGAAGACGGGAGGATTTTGTAAAATGATTTTTTGACTACTTTTTGAGCTTGTAGAATCGGATTAAGTTAACTTTCATTTTCGTCTAAGTTATATGAGAATTTTAGTTATTTTAGCTATTGGTTCTTGGTGCCGATCTTATGACAAAACTCTGGTTCATGTCAGTTTTACCCATATTTCTTTTGCTGGAAATAAACTGCATATATTTTTTAAACAATCAAGTCGGATCAAGTCAAACCACCTGTTGCCACCCACGGCCTTGCTTGGAAAGTTTTGTTTGGGAAACTAGAAGGCCACGACATATATATATATATATAAAAAAAAATTCCCTTCTCACCCTCCGCGGGTGGTCTTGTTTCATCCTCTGAGCTCGGGTTCTCTACCAGAGGCCTGGGAGCTTGAGGGTTCTGCGCAGTATCTTGGCTGTGCCTAGAACTGCACATTTCTGGACTGAGATGTCTGATGTTGTTCCTGGGATCTGTTGTAGCCACTGCTCCAGTTTGGGGGTGACTGCCCC
>NC_051438.1:635823-648866 GCF_001649575.2 Kryptolebias marmoratus
AAAAAAAAAAAAAAACAGGACCTTTTGCTAACTATTTTTAATTTTCAAAGAAAGTTAAATGGAGAGGAGGACATCGTCACAGAGATGGAGAGGAGAAACAAAGTTTTTTTTCTTTAAACGTGACGTGAACATGCTGTCATTAAAAGGTGTGAGCTGCTTACAGGCTGACTGCCTAAGATCAGTTTGTGATTCAGAGCAGTTTGTTGTTGATGAAAAAATATAAACAATCCATGTGTGAATAAACAAGTGTCATAGTCTGAAACTGCTATTGATTAGTTTACTCTGGTGAGAGAGTTCATAAACGATACTCTCAAATGCGTTCAAGTTTTTAACGAGGTAGCTTCGAGTTAGCAACGTTAGCTCTCTCCTGTCCTGTTGTTATTAACTTGCAGTGTCATGTACTGATGTCATGACAATAATCTGGGAGTAATCAGTTCAAACTGTTCCATGTTCCCAACTCGGTCACTATGCACATTGTTTAACCGGCCATGACGGCCCTGGCGATCATCAGAATCCCAATTTGAAAAGTTTTCATCTGATTCTGGAGTTCCAGCCGTCGGTTCAGGTTCAGGTGGTTGTATATCCATCACTACCGCCAAGTCTTCCGGCATTTCTTCATATTCAAAAAAAGGCTTCTTCTTCCATTTTCACTAGTAAACAATGGGACACGTTCTTGGTTCTTCAGCAATCTGTTAGAGCCAGCTGGGGCACAGCGCATGTCATTAATCCAGGACAGAAACTCCAACCCCCAAATCACCCCACTTCGGCATTTATTGACTAAAATGCTAAGAAGTTATTTGAGTTTTAGGTCAGAGAAAAGAGTCCCTGGAATGATTTGGTGAAGCAGGGTTTCCCCCAGCATATTATAAGCCTGGCGGGCCACCAGGCTAAGCTCCGCTTGTTTATTATAAATACGTCATTTTTCACATATTTTTTTCCACCTGTACCTCCGAAACCACTACCTTTATCTACCTCACCTGTTAATTAATTTATTTGTAAATGTGACTTAAATTAGGATTCAAATTAGGTGCAAACAATTTGTATTTATTTTAATTGTATTTTTGTTTAAAAACAAATTTCAAAAATTTTGTAAAACTGTAGTTGTGTAAATATTTGAAACAAATATCTTACAATATCACATAATAAATAGGCATATTTTCAACTTTCTGTCAACTTTAATTCTTTTGTTTTTACTAAATCGCGGTCGGCCAGCGATCGGCCGGCGAAAGGGCTAAATACCACCGGGCTTAGCCTCTTTTCTAGGGGAAACCCTAGGTGAAGTGTTTCACTAAATGACATGCATGCAATGTCAATATTTTGACATCTTAAATTGACTGCAATTGTATGCTTATGTAAATTTAATAAATGTGAAAATAGTTTTTTCCTCAATTTCAATATTTTTTCCACTTGCTTCACAATGCATTATATGAGAATAGACAACTGCTTACTACTGCAAAAGATGTTTTTGTCAATTTTGACAAATTATTACATGTAAACTTTTTTTTTTTTTTACTGTCAAAACATAATATGGGGCTTTACAAATCCTGGAAAAAAACTAAAATCAAATTTGAATCTTTAACTGTTATTATTATTCAGTCTTTAGGACTGCGTAGGACCTGTTTTATGTTTCCACAGAGTAAAAGTAGATACTTACACATGACACAAACATCTCAGGTACCTCTGATCTGGAATTTCAAAATAAAAGTCTCCGTGTTACAGTGTGTGCGCAATAAGAGCTGGTGTGGCACTTCTTTAAAGTGGAAGCTGACTCTAAATCAATCACTAAAAGATGGCAAATTACAATTACCATCAGTCCACAGATTCAGTTACTGTCACTTGTTAGTGTTTAACTTCACTCCTCATGAGTTTTTCTAAAGACATGCTAAAAACAAAACTGCAATTCTGATTACATCTTTGCATTTCTCTGTTACGACGATCTAAACTGGAAATTGTAAATAGTTTCTAAACACACTGAAAACGTACTAAAATAAAGCTTTTGTACTAAAAACTTCAAAAGAGAAGTCCCAAAATAACAACCTTTAAGCAGAGTTTAGCGGACAGGAGAGCTGCTAGCTGAACCACTAACATCCCGGGGCCGCTGCTCTGAAAACCCCAGTTTACCCAATGTGCCGTAAATAAGACCAGTATGAACACGTCCCGAGAAACGATACCGTCCTTACCGTGGCCACAGAGCGGTAAAGCTGCGTCCAGCTCTGCATTTTGTTAGCGTCCCGGAAGGCTGGAAGCAACCTACAGGAGGCCGATGAGCCAAGGACTCCTGCTACTGCGCACGCGCAGTGCCAGCCCAGAAATTCTTCTTCTTCTTCTTCTTCTTCTTCTTCTTCTTTTTTAATTTTTATTGGCGGTTGGCAAACAACGAATTTGGTGCATTACCGCCACCTACTGGTATGGAGTGTGGACCAGAATGACGCTCAAAACTAAATTCTATTAAATAATTGTGTTAATTTAAGATAACGAAATATTATTTGAAAATTTTTATTTTCCGAATTATTTCTAAATAAATCAACTATATCTAATTTAACTTTATTTCTATTTAATTGTTGGACCAATTGTCGTCTTTCCCCCTCATATTTTTGACAAAATAACATCACACGTTCTATTGTTTCCTCCTCTCCACAATAATCACATTCACCACTGCAATGTTTCCCTAAAATAAAAAGAGTGCTATTTAACCCAGTATGCCCAAATCTAATACGAGAAATGATTGTTTCTTCTCTCCTCGTCCTCCCCGCACTTCTCATTTCTCCAGTCTTCCTTTGTATTTTATAAAACCAACGTCCCTTTCTTTCTTTCTCCCATTGCATTTGCCATATGTCTTTCATTTTCTTTTTAATTATCATTTTAATTTCTGCTCTACTAAATTTAACAGCTAAATCCACTGCTGAATTTCTAACAGCCTCCTTTGCCGCTCTATCTGCTATTTCATTCCCCTCCACACCATAATGAGCTGGAACCCATAAAAAATTAATCATTAAACCCATCCTATGAATTCTATATAATATTTGTTGTATTTCTAATAAAATATCTGGTCTGCTTTCTGAATGTCTGTATTTTAAACTAACTAACGATGAACTGGAATCAGAACAAATTATTGTTCTCAATGGTCTTACTTCCTCTATCCACTGGATGGCTAATAATATTGCAATCATTTCCCCTGTGTATACTGACAATCCATCACTTATTCTTTTCTTGATTCTAATATTAAATTCTGGCACAATAAAAGCTACCCCAATCCTATTTACTGTATTTTTAGAAGCATCTGTATAAACTTTAACATAGCTGTAATATTCATTTATATAATTCTGCACTGTATATGAATTCAAAACAAATTCCTTGCCCTTATTTTTCCTTTTCAACAAAGTAAAATCTACTATGGCCTCTGGAAGTATCCAAGGTTGTATTACTGGTAAAGGAACTGTTTGGCTTATATTTATTTGATCTATTTTGAGTTCTTTTGATTTCTGATTTACGATCCAACCAAAACTTTTAATATCTTTTGATTCTTTTTCCCAACAAGGTTTAATTGTTTCTTGAGTTGGATGATCCTCTCTATGACCTTTTAAATTAGCCCAATAATTTAATGTTAATTGTTCTCTTCTAATTTTGAGTGGCATTTCTCCCATTTCTACCAATAATGATGCTGTTGGGGTAGATCTAATTGCCCCTGTACATAATCTCAATGCTTGATATTGTATACAATCTAACTTTTTTAAAGTAGTGTCTGCAGCTGAATTATAAACAATACTTCCATAATCCAATATTGATCGAATTAACCCTGTGTATATAGTTTTAAGTGCTTTCCTACCTGCCCCCCATTCACTTCCAACCAAACACCTCATAATATTTAACACCTTCTTGCACTTGTCTACAACTTTTTGGACATGTGTCTTCCATGTAATCCTTTCGTCTAACCAGACCCCAAGAAACTTAAATTGCTTTACTTGTTCTATTTCTTGATTATATAATTTTAATTTAATACCATCACAAATTTTTCTCCTTGTAAAAACCATTGTCTTCGTCTTATCTATTGAAAATTTAAATCCCCACTTATATGACCACTTTTCAACTCTAACAATCTCTTCTTGCACCTTTCTAATAATAAATTCTAAATTTCTTCCCCTCTTCCACATCGCTCCATCATCAGCAAAAAGCGAAAAACCCATCCCATTACCTACATTTTGAAACACATCATTTATCAATATTGAAAATAATAAAGGACTCACTATACTCCCTTGCGGAGTACCATTTTCAATATCATATTTCTCAGAATACTGACTTCCTATCCTTACTTGTATTTGTCTATTAGTTAAAAAATCTTTAATCCATCTGTACATTCTTCCTGCAATACCTATATTTCTAATTTTAATTAATAACCCTTCTTTCCACATCAAATCATACGCCTTCTCAATATCAAAAAACACTGCTACAATACTTTCTTTATTAATTTGAGCCTTTCTGATTTCAAATTCTAAACTTAAAACTGCATCCATAGTGTTTCTACCTCTCCTAAAACCACTTTGATATTGTGACATATATCTTTTTGATTCTATATAATATATCAACCTTTCATTAATCATTCTCTCCATTATTTTACAAATATTAGATGTTAGCGCAATTGGTCTATAATGTTCTGGTTTTGTATCATCTTTACCTGGCTTACGTATTGGAACTATTACTGCTTCTTTCCAACTTTGCGGTAATTTGCCATTCTTCCAAACTTTATTATATAATTCCAATAAAATATCTTTTGATGATTCACTAAGATGTTTCACCATTAAATAACAAATCTGATCTTTCCCTGGAGCTGTTACCCTACACTTCTGCAGAGCTTGATTTAACTCAGATTTTGTAAATGGTATATTCAATAAATCATTATCATTTTCTACCTGTTCCAACATCTCTCTGTTCTCTAACATTGTTATTTCCCTTTCCTTTTTCCCTTCTGACGAAATATTATCAGAACTGTGTATTTTAATAAATGTTTTAGCCATTAAATCTGCCTTTTCTTCATCTTTAACTGCAGTACTTAAACCATCACTTATTATTGGATAACCATACTCTCTCTTAATTCCATTCATTCTTCTTATCATTGTCCATACTTTACTAATCTCTGTCTCTCTTCCTATCGAATTACAAAAATATCTCCAACAATCCCTTTTTGCATTTTTTATAGTTCTTCTCACCATAGCTTGACATCTTTTATATTCAATAAGACTCCGAGGACTGTGATTCTTTTTTAACACTTTAAAAGCTTTATTTCTACTTTTAATTACTTTATCACATTCCTTTGTCCACCATGGAACAGTTTTCCTACAAACCTTACCTCCTTTCTTCTTTATGGTTCGGTTAGCCGCCTGTAAAATGGCATGACAAACAGACCCATTTAAATGATCAACTTCCATATTCAAATTAATTTTTTCCAATTCTTGATTGCTTACAAACCTAAACTTTTCCCAATCAGCACTACTAAAACACCATCTCTGTATACCTCCTATCTTATAATTCTCAATATCTAAGTTCATTTCTGTTAATATAGGATAATGATCACTTCCTATTGTGGTATCTTTAATTACCTGCCATGAACTAAATCCTGCTAGTGAATTTGAAATTATTGTTAAATCAATTGTCGATTCCATACCTGTTCTCATATTAATTCTTGTCCCACTTCCATCATTTAGACAAACAAGATTTTTACTTTCCATTAACTGTTCAATAACTGTTCCATTACTATCATTTTTTGTACCCCATAATGAACTATGTGCATTAAAATCACCACACCAGAAAAGCTTTCCATTCAAATATCTATCAAGCTCACCCATCGACTCATATGAAATTTTTTTACAAGGATTATAAAAATTTACTACTTTTATGCTTTCCCTTCTATTCCAAACTTCAACAACTATATATTCTAACTGAGTTCCTTTAGCTAACAACCTAAACTGAATTCCTGTTTTTAAAAATATTACACATCCCCCTCCCTGAACCTCATTTCTATCTCTACGGACACCTGTATACCCTCTAATAACAAAATCCAAGGTTGGTTTAAGCCAGGTTTCTTGAACACATATTATATCTGGTTTCTTGTTAAGATTTCTAATGAATCCTTTAAATTCTTGTCCTTTTGCAATTAAGCTTCGTGCATTCCACTGTAAAATAATCAGAATGTCTTCTCTCCTGCTGTCCCTGGTCTCCCATCTCCTCCCAATTCCTTAATAATATGTTCCCATGACATGTCCTTTATACCAAAAAATTTTTCTGCTCCCTTTACTATTATTTTAATTTTCTCTGTTTTGTGTTTAACTTGATCTGAACAGTTAATCACATATGCAATAAACAACATTATCTTCTCCACTGTAATTATAGGTTCAGCTGTCTCTTTTGGTCCTAAATGCGTTGCGTTTTGTTGAACATTCATTTCTCTTCTGTCAGTCTGTCCTTGAATTTTCTTCACAGCTTCAGCATAACTAATATTGTTAATTGTCTTCACTTGTTGCACTTCTACAGCCTTCTTCCTCACTTCACATCCCCCATATGTCACCCTGTGCTGTCCTCCACAGTTACAACATTTATCCTGAACATTTTCACCACATTCCTCATACCTATGGTCACCCCCACATCTTGGACACCTTTGCTGTCCTTTACACACTGCTGCAATGTGTCCATATCTTTGACATTTATAACACCGAAGTGGGGGATTTGAGTTCCGGCCAAACTTTCATTTCCTCTCCTACTTCTGTCTCTTCCTCTCCCTTTTCCCCTAACAACTTGACTCCAATCAGTTATATCCACATCATCATCTTCCTCCATCTGATCCGCCATTCCAGTCCAGTCACAAACCAGTTTATGCCAATCCGCCCCTCCGTCAAACTTCTTTCAGTTGTTTCCCTGTTTACTTCGGATCCAGCCGTCAAACGCCAACTGTTTTCTCTCTGATTACTCGGCCCTGGTCAACCAGCAACTATAGATCCTGCGTCCCATAGCTGTTAATAATCTTCAGAATCCTGGATATTTACTCACACTATGGCTTTCAAAAAATCTGGCACTGTCTGCCTGCCAGGGAGCTGAATATAACTGCTACTGAACAGGTGAGTGGCTTGATGCTGATTGAGTGTGGAATGGCAGGGGACAGGTGAAACAGATTAACTTGATTGCAGGCATGGTGAGCAGGGAAAGGAGACAGCAGGCAGACAGGCCAGAATCATAACATTGGATGGACTTTATAAAAACTTTCAGAAAGTAATAATTGGGTGTACATCTATAACTGATTACATTTTGGAGTAAACCCAATTCAAAAGGTCTGCCACAGCCAACTGACCTTGGGAAACACAAAAATGGAGATAACCAAATTTTCAAGTACTGAGCTAAAATTGGGTGTGAATAGAGCTGAGCTTCATCTCCAACACAAACTCCAAGCACTACACATTGCACAATATTTTTACTTAAAACTTTGGCATTAACTGGTTGTGACAATCCTGGTGGTCTATAGGACAAATATCTCATTGAATTTAGTTAAACTCTGTGAAATTATTTATTGGGTGTACATCTACAACTGATTAACATTTTGAGTCACCCAAATTCAAGATGGTTACCACAGCTAAATGATGATAGCCACAAAAATGGTTAAATCTCAGTCAAATTTTCCGTGAGGAACCCGAAGCTACCAAAGTGCCAACTGGTTGGCAATCACGTCTGTGAAGCCCTGCCAGCTGCTGTCTTGTTTAAGAGGCCTGAGCCATATTATTCAAGGCATCCAGCACAGCAGAGTCTCCCGGAACCACAGGAAGGGCCCAGAGGGTTCTCCTACAAGGCTCAGTGAGGAGTGACTGCGCCAACCAGACATTACATTGAGCTAACAAAAGACTATTTATAAATTACCCATTCTTCTCTGTCATATCAGCTGCCAATCATTTTCCTTCTGTGGACACACTGTGTGACAGCAACACCGTACTTTGCTGACCCCTGTCCTGTACCACTGTTGTTTAGACCCACAATAATCATATGAATGTAAACAAATATTGGTTCATGTAGGCTGATGAACCACAAGAAAGGTCCTCTCATTAAAAAAGTTGACTCCATAAAAAAGGCTAGATGCAAAAAAGTTAATCTTCAGGCTTGTTTTTGGGAGTACTTTGTTTTTGTGGTTCAAAAACGTGAGGAAAATGCATAAATTTATCAGCAGTTTCTTCACTGTATCCCTCAGTTCACACAGTTTATTAGTTAGTTAATTAGTTTAGCTTATTTCTTTTGTGCCATGCACCATAAAATGTGCCCAGCCGGCATGGGCTTGGAAGACACACATATTTCAAATATGCAGACAGAGCCCAACATCAACATCCTTCAAACATAAAGTGTCCTCTTTCGAAGATGCCAGGCTTTTAAAACATACTGAGCTCACTGAAACACATAATATTTAAATAAATTCTGTAGTTTATCTTCATCAGTCATATAAAAAAAAAATCCGGATAAACATCAAGAACTTTATCAAACAATTCATTTCTGAGAGTCGTATTCAAAGGACAATAAAAAAAAATGCATTTCATTTTCAATTTCATTTAAATCACACAGAGAACATTTTCGATCCTCCTCTGGGACTGAGTGAAATCGTCCAGTGTCTAAAGCTAGAGGCAAAGTAACGAATCTAAGTTTATTCGTGCAGTACACAAATAAACAGCACCACTTCCAGCACAGTACTAAGCAAACAATCACTCCTCGGCCGGAGTTCGTTGTTTCTGTGCATGCGTGAATCAGCAGTACATTCCGTAAATGAATCCCTCCCCTGCCCTCTCTGACAGACTCCTCTCTCTATGTAGCTGAAGTTAGCGAGTGCCACAACACTAAATGTTCACTAAACGTAAACAAGAGTCCTCTTTCTTTTCTGCTTATTATTGCTACAACTTAAGGACTCCCGCCCCTGCCTCGCTGCTGCGACTTGTCCTGCTGGGAGTCTCACTCGCTCTTCTTCTGTCTTCTCTCCTCCTGTTACTTTATGTGTACTTCAGTCTGTTAAGATAATAGGGACTGGGCGTGTGTGCGTTTATTTTCATGAAGCTTGACTCAACATTAGCAGTTAGTTTGGATAAACCATTAGAATACCTAGGGCAGAGTCAGACAGTGTTTCGTTCACTGAGTGATACATGGAGTTTATTTACAGTTAATAAATCTCAAGTCACATTCACTCAGGTGTCAACAACAATCCCTCTCCGCCCATTCGCCGCTGTGTCGTTTAGATTTACGTCATGAGTGAGTCACAGAACGCGGAAGTTCCACTCCCACTGCACTCAACTGAACAAAGTTTTTTTTTCCCTTCTTCTTCTTCTGATTTAATTTTTTTATTTTTTATTTCTTTCTTATTTTTTATTTTATTTTTTCTCAGCTGAACTAAGGAAGGAATCAGTGAATAAAGTGATTTGGTTCCGTTCGTTCACTCAAAAGATTTGTTCGTTTGAACAAATTGTTAATGAACGACAACACTAATGTCATTGTTGAATGTCTAATTTTCTGGACAGCATGTTGCAGTACCTTGGGTGCTCCTACCTCTGAGTCTACATATAATGGGACCATTTTCTCCAATGAATTATATACTATAGACATGATATCATGTGACTTGATGCGGATAAAACGCTGCCATCTTAAGAAAGTAATTCATTTCAATTTCCCTGTTCAGCAGTACTATAAGGAAAAGGCAAAAACAAAATATAAACATTACTTGACAAAAACCCAAGTGTAAGGAAAGGGGTAAACAATTTATACATGTGGCATTCTGCGAGTTTGCTTCCTGGTTACACGTTCCAGTTCCTGATTGGTTGGCAGACTAATCTTCAGCTGCGGTAGATCAGGATCATCAGTGCTCTGGGTATTTAAGCCTGCGGTGAAGATCAGACTGACGCTGAAGCATCGCCTGCTATGGAAACTTCTGCTTCCTGGTTCTCGTCTGATCTGTGTACCTTGTACCATCCTCATCAAAGAAGTTCTCTCTGAGCCACTCACCTGATCGGATCCGCGCTGTGCCTGTCTGCCTCCACCAAAGGATCAACTTACCTGTGGAATGTGTGCCTGTAAATACTTACCTCTGTGTCTGGAATCAATGAATCTGGAAACACCCATCTGTAAATACTCACCACTGGATTCCTCGCTTCACTCTCTTCTGTGTGGAACTTACCTCCTTAATCAGTAAGCACTGGATCTTCCGATACAATTTGTAAGAACTATCTCCCTGCTGGCTTCCACGAATACTTACCTGTTACCTTCTCTTCCAGATCTGGCCCTGCTCCTCTTCTACACTGTAAATAAAATCACTTTATCTTGCTGTCTCCTGTTTGTTACCAAGTTGCTCACCTTTGACAAATTATGTGAAACCTGATAATACATTTCTTGATGAAAATGCACGTATAAGGAAAAGGCAAACCAAAATATATCTATTTCTGCTTTTATTTTTGATTATGTCAGTTTTGATCCTCCATACTGTCAGACCAGTGCAAGTAAAAAGATTTTGCTTAAGATTTTAATAAAGAGATTGTGTGTGTGTGTGTGTGTGTGTGTGTATGTTTACTTAATACAATAAGGCCATGGCTGTTTAATTTAAAGTATCAATGGATGTATGAGATAAACTTTGTATTTTTAATCATGTGGTTGATCGGTATAGCTAGACTATGATTACTTATAATTAATCAGAGTTGCTAAATCAATGAAGTTAAAGTCAAAAGATTAAAAGGGGTGAGGTAAACTGTCAATTTTTTTGTACTATGATTATTGTTAGGTGATTATCTGTCACAGCCGCTGACGAGCTCTGACCACTTACACTTGATCATTATCACTTTGATCACCAGCTGCTGCTATATAAGGTCAGGTTTTTCTTCCGCACATTGTCAGATTGTTGTGAAACCCTCTGTGGTAACACCTTCAGGACTCCAGTAAGCATTTTTCCCAGTCTGGCCCTCTCTTCAGTACCCCATCCTGACTGATTTTAGGACTCAAATCTCTTGAACTTGGGGTTGACTGTATTTTTTCTATTTATTACTTTAATTTGTTGAAGCTTTTCCTAAAAATTATGTACGAGGTGCAGTTGAGGGTGAAGTAAAAGGAGACTTATTTGCTGATAGAATTGTTTTTAATTTGTTTTGTTTCTTTTGGAGGCTAGCAGTTGGACCAAAGCATTAAAGGTAATGTTTGCTGTATAAAATACTGTGATGCAACACCCTGTTGTACTATGTTTCTTGTATAATAATGATAGTTTCTATAGCCCTGGTATCATAATTACGGTAATAAGAGGTGAATTTATTCAGGAAGGACATCACTGAAAACCTAGCTGTAGATACAGATACACTGTATTTGGGTGACAGGTCAACTTCAGTATTTTTAAGACTTGTAAGAAATGTATTCCTCAGGCAATAGCCCAAGCTAAAGAGATAAAAGAATTAGTTTATAAGATTTATTGATTGACTGTCACACTGTCACACACACACACCAGTAGATACAACATTGACAGAAGATTTATGGCAGTCATCTGGGAAACAGATTACATTTCAAGTCTTCTATTGCAGAATGCAAACAAATCATTGCCACTGGCTTAAACTACTTAACATTTCAGTCCAGTGTTCCCAACCTGGGGTGCCCATTCACCTTATGAGAGTTCATTGGGAGTAAGGGCAGGGCTGTAATGGCACAGAGACGGTTAAAATGTCAAAACACAGCGAAATAGTGCAGAATATAGAATTGCATCAAATATAGTTGTTACACACAGAGCGAGCTGCCTTTTAGAATAGATTGTGTGTTCACAGAGTTTAAAGAAATAAAAATAAAAAACAACTTTGTACAAAATGTTAACTAAAACATTTTCATAACAACACTATTCTCTGTGAACATCACTCTTTACAATAAGAACCACAAACAGGTGCAGCTTCCTGAATCAAGTTTTAGGTGCAAACTGAAGAACACTTAATAAATGTTAAGCGAAAAGGTCAAAAGGCTCTGTCACCTTTATGCCACATGCTTCAAGAGGAAATGAAATCCCATTTTACTGACATGTTTGCATGTGTGGCACTTTTACAATCTAATAAAAATTTACAACACTTTAATTGTGATAAAGTCACCTGTCTTAAAGCACATTTAGAAGGGGATCCAGAAGAATAATTACAAAAAGCTTTGGTTTGCAAAAGACGAGTTGTTGAATGCAGACTTATTATTCACTTCACAATGTCAGTGTCTTCAATTTCCTGTTATAATAAAAACAAAAGCCTGTACCAAACAGCAATATCCTACGATTTCTTCTCTGGACAAATGTATGAATGAACAAGGCCCTGGCTAATTTCTATGGAAAGAGAAATCATCTGAAATATACTAACAATAAACAAAGCAGAAAATTATTATTTTGTTGTTTATGCACATGTATGAACATACACAAATGTGTACATGTGTAAACAAGAGAGCAGGTGTGCATTACCACAATGATCTTACAAAAACAATTGTCCCATCAATCTTGGACAGCTATAGGGCTGTTTTCAAATAATATAGATTTTTTACTTAGTTTTTTCCATTTTGGCTTTGTTTATCTTTTATAAATAATGACATTTTGGAGTTTGTTTAGTGTTTTCATATACTTGAAGTTAGATTTAAATAATTTTAGAACCTGTAAAGACCAGGAACCTCATGCACGAAGACTTGAATAGATTTTTGACTTAAACATGGTGCGTGCTTAAATTGAGAAAACAGCGTATGCACAAAAACATCCAGATGTCTGAAACTGTGGGAATGCTTGAATCCAAGCACATTTTGTAAATCCTGATCAACATGGAACTCAGCACACATGAGACACTTCCCTCGACATGCCTGCATTTAAAAATGAAACCTGATGAATTCAATCTCTTACAAAGATTACAAGCCTGTTTTATGCTGGTGTAGATTCTCAGTCATCCAGGCCATGGTAAATTCAAAAAAGTTAAAAAACAAAAACAACTGGACTTCTATTCTGTAGCTGAAGACGTTTCGCTTCTCATCTGAGGAGCTTTCTCAATTCAGAAATAGAG
>NC_051438.1:649843-660313 GCF_001649575.2 Kryptolebias marmoratus
GCAATCCAGCTTACATCACATCTCAGCTTTAAAAGCCCAACTCCACACTCTCTATTTCTGAATTGAGAAAGCTCCTCGGATGAGAAGCGAAACGTCTTCAGCTACAGAATAGAAGTCCAGTTGTTTTTGTTTTTTAACTTTTTTTGAATAAGCCTGTTTTAGAGATATAAAACCTTGATGACTGTTTATGTTCTGCTTTTTAATTCAAACAAGACAGGAGGTAGTGTTTTTTGGACCAGAGCATCTTAGGAACAAATTTTGCAGCTTTTCACTTCCTCTGCATGGCATTAATTTGGCCTCCAGTTCTAATGTAAATAACCTTGGTCTTAGTTTTGATCAAGAAATATCTTTTAACCCCCACATTAAAAATGTTACCAGGTCTGCTTTCCTCCACTTACATAATATCACTAAAATTAGAAACATCTTGTCTCAAAATGATGCAGATATCCATGCATACAGCATGTCTAGGCTAGACTATTGTTATTCTTTATTATCTGGTTGTCCAAAAAACTATTGAAAAAGTCTTCAGTTGATTCCAAATGCTGCTGCCAGAATTCTGATGAGAGTTAGAAGCAGATGTGAAGTGAAGTGAGATTTATTTAAAAAGCACTTTTCAGCAACAATGCGTACCAAAGTGCTTTACAACAGAAATAAAAATAGAAACACAAAAAAGAAAGAAAAAACACATCAATCATGTACAATCTAAATGAAATATAGGATAATCTAAATAAAATCATGAAACCAAACATATCTAAGCATGAGCTGAGACAGTAAAAATAGTAGTTAAAATAATCTAAATGAAATCATAATCAGATATAATTAAAAACATCAATCATGTATAATCTAAATGAAATATAGGATAACCTAAGTAAAATCATGAAACTAAACATATCTAAACATGAGCTAAGACAGTCAAAATAGTAGCTAAAATAATCTAAATAAAATCATGAACTAAACAACTCTAACAATAACAACTCTAACAAATCTAACAGTATCTAAAGTATGAGCTAAGATAAACTAAACTAAATGTACAAGAACTAAGATAAATGTGCAGGAAGGCTTAATAAGCTAAAACATGACAATGCTAAAACTAACGGTACCGAACTTTCTAAAAAGTACCCCAGGCCCGCTATACAGCCGACGTAAAATTTACTAACTAAGATAGAGAAGGAAGGAGGGGGGGGGGGGGGGGGGGGCGTGTTGGAGCAAGAGAGATGACTTAGAAACAGCGGAAAGTGTGCATGTGTGTGTGTTTGTTAGAGGCGGTGGGAGACGATGTGGTACATGTTGTATGAGTGTGTGTGTGTGTGTGTTTGCAGATAGGTCCATGAATCATGTCACAGAGGCCATTGTCTTTGATAATGTGAAGGAATGTTTATCAGCCAGCCCAGAGCATATCCACAGATATCCTTAGGCAGAGGAAGCAGAGCATCTTGTTTACATAAAAATCCGGGGAGGAATTTCAAGATAGCTGACCAAGGTCAGCCTAAAGGAGCCAAATTCACAAACAAACAGTAATTCTTTTGGTTGAGGCAGACATGTTTTTGTCTGTCTTAAAAGTCTTGCTGATACGTCTCAATGGCAAATCCAAACACCCAAATTCAAGGACCATTCCGCCTGATTCGAGCGAGCAACTTCCTCAAGATGTAACCCATTTTATGAGTTCCAGAACCGCAATTCATTCCAACTCGCGATTCAGCTCCCATAACCACACAGTTTGATTGTTGACCGCCAAACCCATCAAACGAATTTGACGGTAAGTCAGGTAACTGCTTAATCCAAACAGCAGAAATCCTGTTATCAAAACCCAAATATGTGAAGATCTTCCAAAGACAAAAATTGTCAGACAAACAATTATTCCATTTCCTCCAGGAATCCATTGTGTATTCAGGAGACAGAGAGACAGAGAGAAAAGAAAACACGTCCGCCTTCCACCAGTAGCAGAGGTAAGATGGTGTTTCACCCTCCCCCTTCTTGCACCAAGTATAATCGGGTGCACACTCTTGATTAGTGGGCGGGACCGGTGTCCTTATAGCTGGGCAGGTAGCGTCATTGTAGTGTGTTTGTTGCTCCGGCGGCACATCAGCTGTTTGGGCGGTTGGCGTCTTTGATCCATTCTACTGTGATCCTTTATTGCTCTGCTGGTGTTGCCGGCTGTGGCTGGGGTTGCAGTGCACGGCTTCCGCCTGTTGGCTTCTCGTCTGCTGGTCCGCTCCTTGCCCTGGAGGGCTGCGCTCCCACTGCTGGGTAAGCTGCTTATTTACATTTCTCTTTTGTATTTTATTTAATCAGGATTTACAGTTGATTTTGTTTTAGGCACGTGATTGTCTGCATGTTGCGTTGAAGCAAAGGGCTTTGTTTTGTTTTATTTTGTTTGCTTGCTTTAATGTTTGGTTTGTTTATTTATTTTGTTCATTGCCTGCTTTGTTTCCCTTTTGGGGTAACTGGCATTATAACTTGTTTCTTTTACTCTGTTTCAGAAATGCCTGGTTTTAAGAAGATTGTTTTAAATGGGTTGTTAATAAAGAATGTAATTTGTATGGAATCCTGTCTGTGTTCACGTGCATTTATGGACCTTCCTTAGTTGGGTTAAAAACATCTCTCAACTGGCGTTGTCGTTTTAAATTTAAAATTCCTAAAAACCTACCTACTCTTCTGCAACCCCCTTCTGGCCACACAGAGATCATATTTCTCCAGTTTTAGCTTCTCTCCATTGGCTCCCTGTCAACTTCAGAACAGAATTTAAAATCTTACTTTCAAGATGCAAAGCTCTCAACAGCCAAGTTCCATATTATATTAAAGATCTTCTTGTTCCATATTTTCTTAACAGAGAACTCTGCTCTCAGACTGCAGGTATACTTGTGTTCAGGGACACCGATAGAAATTTTGGGCCCCATGACAAAAAAAAAATAATAATTGTGATAAAAGGAACAAGAACAAGTCTAATTTATGAGTATCTTAAACATTTCTCTTCACTAATTACATGTTGGTGAAATGTAGACTAACACCAGTTGGTAGTTATGCTAGCTGTCATATTTCACTGTGGACATTAAGCCAACAGGTCTACTCTCCTCTCTCTGCGAAAAACTGGATTACAAATGACCCCCTGTCTTTCCTGTTTCTCTTTCCTTTTTTGAAAACCTGTTTTCTTATTTTTCTAGGCACCATGGACCTTGCCGTTCTTAACTTCTGGCACATCTACTGTTGCTAAACACTGTCACCATCAAGACAGAAACAAACCATTTCATGCAGATGCAAGGGGTGTATGATTTTGGTCCGGGAGTGGGTACATTTAATTTTTACTGCCAAAAACAAGTAAAAACAAAGATATTGTTAATTTTTATCATACATATCTTGACCTATTTTTTGGGTCACCTTTCAGTCAGAGGCCCTTTGAATTTGAAAATTTTCCCTCTATATGACACTACTGATTTTGGTTCCTAGAGTTTCTAAAAGTAGAATGGGAGCAGAGCTTTCAGTTATGAGGTTCTTCTCTCGTGGAACCAATTTCTGACCATGAGGCTGACACTCTGTCTTCTTTTAAGACTAGGCTTAAGACTTTCCTTTTTGATAAATCCTATAGTTAGGGTTGCTTGAATATTCTAAGCTATCCCTTTGTTATGCTGCTATAGGCTTAGACTGCTGTAAAACAAACTAACCACATTTCCTCATTGCAGTACTTGTAAAGCACTTTGAACTGCCTTGTTGCTGAAAAGTTTTATATGAATAAATTTGACTTGACTTGACATGCTATGATCACAACATCCTGTGATATCGCATGAGTTTTCACATAGCATTATTTTCGATGTCTGTCTGAAACAGGTACAACTCTCATTTCATAATGTATGTGAATGTTTTTGTACAGGGCCCTGAAATGACTTTGGTTTTAAATTGCTAAATAAATAAACTGACTTTAATAAATTAAAAATTCTGTCCTATTTAAGCTACCCTCATTTTCCTCTAAATGTAACAATGATCATTATGGCCAGACAGTTAAATTTTAGTTTCATCAAACAACAGAACGTGTTCAAAAATTTAGGTCTTTGCCCCTGTGTGCATTTGCAAACTGTAATGTGTCTTTTTATGTTGCTTTCTGAGTAATGGCTTCTTCCTCTTCCAGTGGCCTTTCAGCTAATGTTAGTATGCTTCAGTCCTCCTTTCAATGTAGATAATGACACTGTCTGACCAGCTTCAGCCAGCATCTTCACATCTTCTGCTTTCGTTTTAGGGTTGATGTCAGGAACAGTGACGGCGGAAGCGACCCCAGAGTACAGACTGATCTTGTAAAAGAAACTAATTTCTTTACTAAACGAAAAATAAAACAAAGGGTTGTCGAGGCAGCAACACAAAAACAAAAACTAATCCAAGAATTCAGGGAGAAACCGAACAACCAGGACAGGACCAATGAACAGACAGAACTAACAATGAACCAGCAGAGAAGTGGAGTAAATGACTGGGTTTTAAACACAGAGGATCAAGAGTAAGTGGGCACAGGTGTGTGATTACTAAAGCTGGGACAGGTGTAGATGGGCGTGTCCGGGAGACAAGTGAGTAACTGAGTGAATAGTGACAGAAAACAAAGGCATGAACAACAAGAACTAAACTAAGACAAAGATAACTGAACACCACCAGAAAACACGAAGACAATAAACAGAATACAAAAAACCCAAAGAAAACCCAAAACCCGACAGTTGGATTGTACAGAACACAGAACCAAACACAGATATAAGTAATTTTTAAATCCCTCTTATGATTTGGGTATTTAGCAAAAATAAATATTTTGGGGAATACTAACTGACCTATAACAGCAAAGGTTTAGTCTGATTCATTGTCAGACAGTAAGAAAAATGGTTATGTGTTTTATACAGTGTATAAACATCTGGGTTCAACTGTATTTAATGAATAGTTAATGATGATTGGTTGGTACGCAATATACAATAATGAGTCGATATACAGCGACTCATTTCTTGTCATCAACTATTTAATAAATAACCCTCTATTTTCTACCATGCTTCTGAGTGCCTCTGTGATTACAGTAATTATGTTATTAAGCTTGTGCATAAAGTTGTAAATGCCTCAGCCTCAGAAGTGTGCTACCGGCACATCTGTGCCCCCAGTTCACTTCAGTAATTTGCCATAATAGTAAGTAACTCATGTACGGTAAGTGGTGTCTAACATTATTGTATGAGAGGCAATGGACAGCTATCTTTTGCTTTACTCCCACCTCTGTTTTTGACAATTTAATCTTTTTATTATGAGTGTGGGTGAGGTCCTAAATATCTCAAAATTGCAAGCAGCAGATGATCCAGATGCTCCACAATGCTCTATGTAGGAGACGCAACAAGCAAAATTAACCTCCAGTCCATAGAGTACAGCATGCACCAAAACACAATCAAAGTCCTCGGGTGTCTTAAGTTTTAGTTACGTTGTGTTTTGGTCCTGGTGCCCTGTTTTCTTGGGTTGTTTTTGATTCTTGTTTTTAGTTTAGGTTATGGTTTTATTTTATTTTGTCGTTTTTTGGTCTAGGTTTTGTTCCGTCATTGTACCTTGTGTTTTGTTTATGTCATCATGCACTTATCCTCAGTCTGCCCTTGTTTACCTGTCACGCCCATCTCCATCTGCTTTCATGATTTTCTCTCACCTGTGCCCAATTCCTCTAATTGCCTTCTGCTGTTTAAAACCTTGTCATTTCTTCCACTCAGTTCCTGGTTCATTATCTTTGGTATGTTCCTTGTTTGGTTCTTGGCGCCTAACATTATCTTGCCTTGCCTTGCCATTCAGTTGCCACGTTCCATGTTTTGTTATTTAGTCTTTTGCTGCCACGTCAGCTTTTTGTTTTCTAGTTTTGTTAGTTAAAAATAAATTTTTGTTTTTTCAGTTATGAGTCTGCACTCAGGGTTCCTCTTGCTCTCCAGTTTTTGACATCAGGAACCTTAGTTTGAACCCCCTTATCTCTGGGGGACCCTGGTTTTTGTACACATTGCTGACTCTACCTAATACATATTTGTTGTAGATTGTCTTTGGTCATGGCAAGGCTAAATCAGCTGTTGTTGAGTCTGCCACACTGAACGATAGACTGACTGATTTTTACAAAGACATGAAAGGTTAGCAAAATGTCTCTGCCACTTACCGTGCACATTGTTGCAAAAGCAGAAAGTAAATTGAAGAAATGTTTTTAAATTGCTTTCTTAATTAAATTAAAGGCCTACCATATTGCCCACTGCTTTTTATGCCAGAGTTTTATACTAAGATCATTTTATGATGAAAATGGATAGAGCTACAGCCCTTTTGATCACACTTTGTGAAGTACCATATCATAAAACTTTATTTATAAAACACTTTAGAAACAACAAAAAGGTTGACGGAAGTGCTAAACAATAAAACAGAACATAAAGGCAAGCACATGTGAGGATTCTAGGTTGTTGTGCTTTTTTGCAGTTCCAAGTTGGTGACGGAGTTATCACCTGGTGGGTATTTAAGCTCCAGTCCCTGCATGTGCGGGACATGGCCAGCTCCATCAATGATTTATGAACAGTCAGAGGCAGCATAAAGACAGACTGGTCTGTGCAGGCTTTTTGTTGAATGGCTTTATGAAAGAGCCTTTTATCCCCAATATTGCTTTTAGACAGAATAGGCTTTATTTTTAATAACTGCCTTAACTGGAAAATAAATAGGATTTAAACACTGCATAGCTGTCAAGTTTTAGGGTAAGCTCGAATCTCACTCTTACATTTGTGATAAGAAAATTCTCATAAGTAGCCAAAGAGGAAAGATCAGTACCAGGAACCCAGCTGGAACTGTTGAGTCTGAACAATGTAACTTCAGTCTTCTTCTCATTAAAGTTTAGAAAATGACAATATGCACAATCTCACATTATATTGCAAGGATTTGCATGCGTTTGATATGAACCAGAGTAGCAGCCATAAGAGCGGAGCCAAAACCAGACTCGGAGACAGGATTAAAGGTAAGTAATTTATTTTACAGGTGCTAATATTTACAGTGAAACATCCACGAGGATCTGAAAGACAGGAAAGGAGCAAGGTGAATCTCAGGTACAGATTTTTGTTTGTCCGTAATTCCAGAGATGTGCACAAAAAAACAAAGTTAAACGTAGCTTGAGAGCTTAACATTAGAACCTGGCGGCTGAGATTCTAACCAAAAAGATGTGATGCTCCAGCGAAGATCTTCTTCTATTTGAATTTTACTGGCGGTTGGCAAGAACCATTAGGTGAGCATTACCGCCACCAACTGGTAAGGAGTGTGGACCACATGACGGAAACCCCCCCCTCAAAAAAACCCTTATATCCTATTAAACAACTTCCACCATTTCAAAAGTTTAAATACAGCTTGATATCCTCTGTTTCCTGAATCCTTTTGCAGTAATTCCACAATATCAAATTTCATTTTCATATTACTTAGGTTTCTAATTAACTTGTTTCTCTAAATCAAATAATAACTACAATTCAAAATACCATTTTCCACTGTCTCATCTTCCCCGCAGTCACATTCCAGCGAAGATCTGGAACAAGCTGGAAGCTTAAATACAGGTACTGCTCGTTAACTGGAATCAGCAACAGCTGGGGAGAGGGAGGTTAGAGGCAACGTCCACGGGGCGGGCAAACTCCAGATCTTCACAGCGTTGAGGATGACTCTCAGATACAACCACACCATATTTGTCAGGATTTACAAAATAGTCAATTGTGGGCAGCTTGGCGACAGACAGACTGAGGAGGCAATGAATAAAGGCAAGTGACTTTATTTATAGTGACAGTGAGGGACAGGTGCCAGGATCTGGAAGGGAAGGTTAAAGGTAAGTACTGGTTTGGTTGTATGCAAAAAGCGATGATAATTGAGTGGGATTTGGATGACGCGGTCTCACAGATTGAAGAGTGATTCCGGCATGGAGGAGAGTGGTAGAGGGAGTTATCACGGGTGGAGATTTCCAAGTTAGCAGGTTCCAGAAGAAGAAGTAAGTTTACCGGTAGGTTGGTTCTCGCAGGAGGCAGACAGGCAAGAGTGCAGGCAGGCTAAAGTGAGTGGCTCTCAGAGTTCTTTTCAGTAGGCAGCCAGTGACGGGGAGCAGCTAACTCTGGGAGCACACGAAGGACACAAGAACATGAGTAAACACAAGGCGTTTCAGATTTGCTTTTGGCTGAGCAGCTTTACCCAGGGCAAGCAATGCTCCAGCGCTGGTCTGATCCACATGGCAACCTTAAGTACCCAGCCACTCTGATGAACCTGATCCTCTGCAGCTGTGGATGATTGTTCAGCCAAGCCAGCCAATGGGAGAACTGGAGCCAGCAACCAGGAGGTAGACTCACATGTGAGCTCAGTCCGGTGGCACGACCAGACTGTGAATGGTTGGAAGGATGTCAGAAGGAAATGTGTCAGGTAGTGATTTTGCGGAAATGGAAGAGAGTGCTGATGGCGTGGAAAATAAAGGAATATGGCATACTCAAAAAGCTAAGTATAAACGGAAAAAATCAAGACAACAAATAGAATCATCTGTTTCCGAGGCTGAAGGAGAAACGGTTACGGTGACAGAATTTGAAATAGTTCTGTAGTTTGTCAAAGAGGGTGTGTCCTTTGGTAAGTGGAATCCAATAAAGCTTACTAAAGAAATCAACTCACTGGTTGGAAAGGTGAAATTTGTTAAAATAATAAGAGATGGATCGTTATTAATTATTTGTAATGATATTAAACAAAAAGAAAGGGCGCTGAATATAAAAAGAGTCCCTGGTGAGAATGTGAGAGGAAGACTTTTGGATGACAAGAGGTATGTATGCATGCAACATGTCATTTCGGGGATTCCACCTGATGTGTCAGTTGATGAGATCAAGTCTAATGTTTCAGGAGGGAAAGTGGTGGAAGCCAAACGATTGAAAAGAAATAAAAATGGAGAGAGGAGTGATAGTTTTTCCATCATTTTAAAATTTGAAGAGAACAGTCTGCCAGATAAAGTGTTTGTGGGATATATGAGCTATGATGTCCAACCATTTATTCCTCCGCCTTTGCAGTGCTTTAAGTGCCAGAAATTTGGACATGTTGTGGCAGTGTGTAAGGGGAAACAGAAATGTGGGAGATGTGCTGGGGATCATGAGTATGGGAAATGTGAGGAAGGAGCTCCGCTGAAATGTTGTAATTGTGGAGGTGGGCATAGTTCAGGATTTAGGGGATACATAGCTAGTAAAAGAGCTGAGGAAGTTCAGAAAATCAAAGTCACTACTGGCATTACTTATGCAGAAGCAACAAAAAAAGTTCCTGTACAGCCAATATTATACCCAAAGAAAGTGTCAGGAGGAGAAAAAGAAGGATCTAATAGTACAGAATGCTCCAAGATTAAAAGAGACACTCTACTCATGACAAAGGAGGATTTTGTATTGTTCATGGTAGAAGTTGTTAACTGCACTGCTCAAACACAAAGAAAAATCGGAAAAAAATCAAATAATAGTGAAGGCAGCCCAAAAGTATCTTGACTGTAAGAATGTTAATTGGGAATCAATTAAGGAAAAATTAAAGGAGATACAGTCTTCTCAACCTCAATCATGCAGTGGCGGCCCGTCTTCGTCATGTTAGTTGTTTTCCAGTGGAATGCAAGAAGTCTTATTAGTAATGGTCTAGAGTTTAAGAAATATATTTCAGATTTGACAGTTAAACCACACCTGATATGCATTCAAGAAACCTGGCTTAAGTCTCATCTGGATTTCAAAATTTCTGGATATATATCAATTAGGAATGATAGAAAAGAAAGACAGGGAGGGGGAGTGGCAACTTTTGTTCAAGATGGTTTAAGATATAAAGTGAAATCAATAGGGAAGAATTATGAATCAATAGTTATTAAGATTTGGACAGAAAATGATCAAATGTCTGTGATAAATTTTTATAATGCTAACAAGAAGTTGTCCATTCAAGATCTCAATGAAGTAAATGACCAAAATGTAGGTAAAACTGTATGGTGTGGTGATTTCAATTCTCATAGTATTTTATGGGGGAGTCTTAATACAGATGCAAATGGATTGGCTATTGAAGAATTTCTTGAGTTACATTCACTGGCAGCACTACTAGATATGATTGCTGTAGGAATTTAAAGAGTGTTTTATATCTAACATTGATTTCAAATAGATTAGCTGGAATTACATCTTGGGAGGTGCTGAGTGATTCTCCTATGGGCAGTGATCATTTTCCTATTCTAGTTTCAGTTGGTTCTGAAGTGATAAAAGAAGAGGAAGGAAGGATTCCAAGATGGAGGTTAAGTAGCGCTAATTGGGAGTTATTTAAAAATTTAGTTGATAGACAATTTAATAAACTGGGTGAGAATTTGTTTTGTGATGTGGAGATGTGTTATTCAAAGATTAAGTCTGTCATTATTAATGCAGTGAAGGCAGCATTAATCCCCCTTCCCATGGGCTCACCACCTATAGGAGGGGCCAAAGGGGTCGGGTGCAATGTGGGATGGGTAGTGGCCGAAGG
>NC_051438.1:662860-694868 GCF_001649575.2 Kryptolebias marmoratus
AGGGTGAGAAGCTCGGTCATCCGGGAGGGACTCAGAGTAGAACCGCTGCTCCTCCACGTCGAGAGGATCCAGTTGAGGTGGCTCGGGCATCTGGTGAGGATGCCTCCTGGACGCCTCCCTGGTGAGATGTTCTGGGCACGTCCCACCGGGAGGAGGCCCAGAGGAAGACCCAGGACACGCTGGAGGGACTATGTTTCTCGGCTGGCCTGGGAACGCCTTGGGATTCCCCTGGAGGAGCTGGCCCAAGTGGCTGGGGATAGGGAAGTCTGGGTCTCCCTGCTTAGGCTGCTGCCCCCGCGACCCGACCCCGGATAAGCGGAAGACAATGGATGGATGGATGGATCTGCACACTTATTTCAATGCTATAGTTTTGCCTGCAAACAATGAGTTTCAGTTTACTAACCCAGATTTATATGCCATATCACCGAGCAATGTGGCTAATGCCTATCACACAGTTTGGTCTCAACTCAAAATAATAATAATTGAAACGATTTCAGAAAAAAAAAAATTACTTACCAAGCATGGCAAACAACTCAGACGTGAAAAGCAAATTGTTCTGAACATTTGCTTCGGTTTGAATCTGTGGTGCTAGGGGTGGAGTCAGTAAATTTACTCTCTTAGTGTTATAGCCACTGTAGGAGTTTATAGTTAAGAAGTCAAGAATTTAGTGATGGGAACAGCAGTTCTTTTACACTGAATCTCTAGAATAGGTTCATTAAAATGAACAAAAGATTTGTTCACCGAATCCTTCAGTTCACAGTTTATTCATGCAATAGACAAATAAACAGCGCCACTTCAAGCACAGTCCTAAGCAAACAAATGACTCCTCGGCGGCAGCTCGCTGTTTCTGTGCATGTGCGAATCAGCAGTACGTTCACTGAATAAATCCCTCCCTTGCCTTCTCTGACAGACTCCTCTCTCTGTGTAGCCGAAGTTAGCGAGTGCCACAACACTACAGCAGCAAGCAGCACATTCACTAAACATAAACGAGAGTCCTTTTTCTTTTCTTCTTCTTATTATTACGACCTAAGGAACCTCTGCCCCCCACCCCTGCCTCGCTGCTGCAGCTTGCTCCGCTGGGAGTCTCACTAGCTCTTCTTCTGTCTCGTCTCGTCTCATTACTTTGTGTTTGCACAACTTGCGCTAAGTTTCGGTAGCGCACCCGCGCCGTGGCCCCGCCACCCACAACACGAGGAGGCCTTCCTCTGCTACCAACCAAACTGGCCGGTGTAAACGCAATGCATTCTTTATAGAGCCGAGCCAAATAGAGTGGAGTAGAGCCAGACTTCTGAATTAGGGCCCATGTAAAAGGGGCAAGCAATCTCTTCCTCCTCGTCCGGTGACGCCATGACTGAAATTTGTCACAGGGGAATTTTAGGCAATGTGTATGCTCAACTACGAAGTCTCAACCGTCTGCAAACAGTATGTGCAGAGTCTGCGCAGCTCATGGAGTACGCACAGTACACCCAAGTATATTGGGGTTTCACTGAACGAATCAGTGAATAAAGTGATTTGGTTCAGTTTGTTCACTCAAAAGGTTAATTTGTTTGAATGAATCGTTCATGAATGACACAACACTACAAGAGTTATTGTCTATTGTAACTCCTCCAGATTTGATACAGAAACACACTGTGTTGACCCTTGATTTTAACTACTAACTACTAATATTTTACACTCCAGAGTTACATAAATTGAATGTAACCCTATTAGAGTAAAATTAGCTATCTCACAAAGTCTACTAACACCAAAACATTTAACACTTTTGAATTTTCTGTGCAACATCTCTTGTGCTCAGAACACTATCCCTACAGTGAAGCATAGTATGGGAGTGTCATGCTGTGAGAATGTTTTTCATCAGCACAAAGAGGGAAACTGGCCAGAGTTATAAGAAAACAAGTATGTGGCAAAAAAATAAAAACTAAATTGTTGAGAGAAACTTTTTGAAGTCTTTCATAGGTTTGAGAACAAGACACCTTCCAGCAGGACAATAGCCCTAAACACACTGCTGAAGAACACTACACTGGCTTAAGGAGAACCAGTTAAAGGTCTTGGTGTTGGGAACCGGGGTTTTGGTCTCTTTGTGGAGTGTTTTCTTGTTTTGTGTTGTTTGCCTTTGCTTCCCCCGTCATCCACTAGATGGTGACTAGAAGCTGCACATCATGGAGGGCGTGCCCGCTGCACTCCTTGGAGGGCGGGCCTGCTGACTCTGTTCATGCACCTGTGACTCGTTCACCCACTTATCCCGGAGTATATGAGGAGCAGACTGCCAACACTTCAACGCCTGAGTGTTTGCCAGTTATGGTACTCTGCGCCCTTCTGAGCCAGCTCTCTGTGTTATCTCTGAAAATTACTCCAAGTAACCGACTCTTATCGTCTCTTTTTCTCAGGGGTTTCTCTTGTGATGCCCTGGAAATTCCCCTGTGTCACCCGGGACCTGGTTTTCTAGAATTTTCTTCCCTGTGACGCCGTGGATCCCTACCCTCTGGTTACCCGAGTAACGTCTTCTCCCCTGCAGATCTCCAACAAACTGTTCATGGATTCCCAGCTAATAGCCTATACCCTCCTCTTCACCTCCACACCTGAACTACCCGTCTGCCCTCCACTGCAGCCTACACGTCACGGCCCCACTCTGGAACCTGGACCACTTCAGGGACACCTACTAGGGACCATCCCTTGGAATCCACTGTATAACTAATCCCCGGCGGAGGTCTTTCTTCACTTCAAACGACCCCGGCAGCCCCCCCTCTCCTCAAAGACCTTATTCACAGTCTCCCTACACTTCATTGGTGAAATAAACTTAATTTATCTGTTCTCCTGGTGGTGTTCTGCATGGGGAGTAAGGAAACTGGAAACCAACACAACAGTTGGAATGGTCCAGTCAAAGCCCAGACCTCAGTTCAACTGAGAATTTCTACTTTGATTTAAAGATTGTTGACACAAGCAGCACCCATCCAACCTAAAGCAGCAGCAGCAATTTGGTCATGAAGAATCAACAAAAATTTAATTGATTAGATGCCCCAAGACTATGGAGATGGACCTGAAGAGACTTGAAGTTGAAACTGATGGAAAAATTTGCTTTACATAGTTTTGAGATTTTGGGGCTGAATGCATACAATACAGTATATACTCTCACACTAGACACCTAGGACTTAGCCACCTAGGAATGCTTTGGGATGGGGAGGGGCTGATGGCAGCACTTTTGGAGTTACCCCAACTCATTTGAAAGGATGATACTTGCTTTCCCATCGGTCTCCAAAAGTCTCTAATAACACTAGAAAAATTTGTTAGATTCATACCGATTTTGAAAAATTGTCTACAAAGTCACTAAGACGTAGGTTGCTCCTCCCCCACCCTACACCCTGCAAAAGGTGGGGAAATCTAGCTTTCTGATGAGCTAAGGCTGTTTCCAAGGTTTATAGGCTGCTGATCAGTAGTCATGATGGCAGAGGAAGACAGAGCCTCAATAAATCAATATAGCAGCCAAATAACCAAACAACTTTTTTCTCATTGTCCATCATGTTTGACCCCATAAACATCATATCTTGAATTATCATGTCAACTCTGTTCGTCTTTTAGCAAAATATCTCATGAACCACTTAACAGATTTTAATTAAACTTACAGAAAATGATCACTGAACGAACAGCCACAAATGATTGCCTTTGGAGTCATTCCGATTCAAGATGGCTGCCACAGCTATCTTAGCAAACACAAAATTGGGTATAGCTCAGTTAATTTTACAAATATTTAGAATAAAAAATGTGTGTGTGGGTGGGTGAATAAATACATTAAAATTATTACTAGTGCCAACAGATCCCTCAGTTCTTTGTTTAAAATTTTATCATTATTTATGGGGAATAATGTCTGTTAGTAAAATTTCTTGTGAAACATTTGACAGATTGTGATGACACTACACATCTACAACTAATTAACGTTTGGAGTCATTCTGATTTAGGATGGCTGCCATAGCTAACCTAAAAAAATAGGTTATAACTGAGTCATTTTGCTACAATCTTGTATGATAATAGCTGTCAGCATTCCCTAAGACATACTGTGACATGTAACAGATCTTTCAGGTTTTTTTTTTTTTTTAAATTTTGCTATAAATTGTTGGGAAATATATCAAGAATCACTTTACAGATCTTACTGAACCTCACAGAAGGTAATCACTGGATGCACATCTACAACTCAACTGAATTTTTTGGGAGTTATCCTCTTTCATTATGAACACACCAAGTGACAGGCTTTTTCAAAGGTTCTGCAGGATTTTTTTTAGTTTATATGTTGTGCATCTGTGTTTTCATTGACATGTTTACCACCAGATTCTGGATTCAAAATCTATAAATGTAATTTGGGGATAGGGTTACATAAAAAAGTGCTGTCACAAATGCTGGTGCAGGCCTTCCTTGCTGACAATTATTTATATTTTGGGCTGACAAGTACCTGCCTTTATTTGGAGTAAATGGGTCTGTTTGGTAGGATTTTATAACTATCAAATATGGTAGTGACTTCAGGGTGACCTTACAGTGATTGTATTTGCTTTTAAAATCCTGCACACTGGCTTCCAGTGAACTTTAAAATAATTGCAGGATCCTTATCCAGGTTTACGACTATCCATTGTCTGGCACCTCAGTATATTTCTGATATGCATGTCAGTTATTTCCCAGTCAGGTCACTTAGGTGCTCTGTGTGTGCTGCCCTTTTAAAATGCCAACAATAAACTCTTAAACTAATAAAGCAGCTATTTGCTTTGAAGGTCCTTTTTGATTTGAACAGTTGGCCATATGATCAGAGATTTCACAATGGGCTCCGTAGAAAGCAAATTAAATCTTCATATTTGGCATTTCAATGAGCTAAGCAATGGATCATTCTGTTTAAGTTAGTAAAGCTTTTAGGCTCATATTCATTATGGACTGTATATGTTGGACACTAGGGTGTCCCAAAAATGTCTAGAAAAAATTTCTTGCATGAGTCGCAGAGGCTTGCAGGATTGTTGCTTAAATTTAAAACATATTCAAATAAGTTGTGTGTTAAATTCTCATTCAAAATAGTCTAAGGGGTCTCAAACCTGTTTCAAGAGCACCTAGAGCTGGAATTTGACATCTAAATGGTGCTCTATTCTGACAGATAACATTCAAGGTTACTCTGTCAGTGATAAACAATTATTGAAAAACTGGTCCACATCTGCCTTTCTTCATTTTAAAAGTGTACCCCAGTAGATTAAATAAAAAATGTAGGATTGGCTTCCAAGGTGGGTACAAAGCAAACAAAGGCATGGACAATGAGGGTAGGAGGGTAGAATAATGTACAGGAGTAAAACACAATTTTACAAGCCATATACATGAAAGTAAGCTGTTATTTAAAAAAAAAAAACCTAGCTGCTCAAAATGTGAATTCAGTGAGACTGCAACAGAAATTTGACCTATTTTCTTCTTTATTTTGAGTCGCCAAATACTCTGCAACAGTTCCAGCCCGTTTATATACTACCTGTAAAACTTTTGTGCATCTTTCTAATTCACAAAGTAACATTTGTGTTTTTAACTGTGCTGGCTATTAAACAGTTCCTGTATGTGGTGGTGCAGTTTGAAGACATGTAAATGAGATATGCATGGATTTAGAGGAAAACACACAAACCTATGCAAATAATTGCCAGAACAAATTACATCTGTTTCTCAAAGCTCAGCTGTTTGCAAATTGCAATTTTCGCAACGTATTTACCATCTCCAGAAAATTGGTTGTTATTGTGGCACCTTTAAAATATGTGCCACCGCAGAGCCAAACTTTCAGATGATCATGACAGCAGTATTTGCATCAAGGAGGCGTTATCATAATGCCAGGTGTATTTCTAAGCGTATGTTTAGAACAAAAGTATCTCTGACTAATTTATCAGACAGCAAATTCATCCTCAAGTATAGATGACATGGTTACATGATTCTAACCCTTTTGGACAAGATTAAAGATGAAACTGGACCATTTACATGCAGGTCACATGCAAATCCCAGCATTGTTAAATTGCTTTCAGTGCTCCAGCTTCTTGTGTCTGTCATTCCAGACACCTATTACTCGTGTTTCAAGGTTGTTGTGGCCATCCATCAGCAGGACCATGTAGGAAATTGAGCCAGCCTATATCCTGAGAGTGCCAAAACTAATGTAGTTTTCCCAGGACAGAGAAATTATAGAGCAGAAAAAATTAGATCTGTTGCAATAGCCAGTTTTCCCTAATATTGTCGACTCTATAGCCCGGTCAAGTCAACTGCTTTTGGTGAATGGTTTCTTTTAATAGGACTTGATGTGAATCTAAAGGATTGTAAGAGAATGCACTGGAGTCTTTACTAGTCCAGAAGATTATGCCATCATAAGCCGAACGCCTTTAATTCCTTGAATGAATGAATATGCCACAACAGGTGTGAAGTGAAAACTATATTATAGATACTCCTTACCAGTTACAATCAATAGAATTACAGAACATTTATACATGATTCTATTAACCTAAGGATGAGTGTAACTCTGCACTGGCGAGGTCATGGGAGTTTATGGGACTGCCAGTACTAAGCACAAAGATAACGCGGCCTGGGGGAGTCAGCTAAGCAGAAGCCGGAACCCCTCCGAAGGAGGACACCTGCAGAAGATGGAGAAAAACAAGTCCATATACAGGGTTCCGGAAAGATGACTGAATGAGGATGGGCCAGCTCTTTGTTCAGGTTAAAATGCTATGTTTTAGTGATTTAGCTCAGACATCTTCTGGTGTTCCTGCTGTGAGCTGGTAAGGAGTGTCTCCCTTAGTACTAAGACTAATAAATCTTTTAAACTGAAGATACTGCTTATGACCATTTTTGACTTGTGGTTTCTCTGTGCATTTTCCGGTCCTTCGCGAAGAGAGGTTTTTTAAAGTTTGAGTTTCATTTAGGTAATATTTTGTTTCCTCAACACAGGACAAAAAAAAAAAAGGGAGAATTTCGTAACAGACAGCAGAGGTGGAAAGAGTACTAAAATAAGGTACTCAAGTAAGAGTACAGCTACTCTGTTGAAATTTTACTCAAGTACAAGTTACTTGTATGAAAATCTACTTCAGTACAAGTAAAAGGTAAGTTATTACAATATTACGTTGAGTAAAAGTTGCTTAGTTATTTCTTTTTTTTTTACAGTGGGGGTGTTTCTCCTGTGGTGCACAAAGGACAGGATTTTTTTTAAAATTTCAAATGAAATCTTAAATTAAAGAAAAGGCCTTGTGATTTTTATGCTTTAAAAAAACTGCCCACATATGATATTTAAAACACTTAGAGAATAAATGGTCATTTCAGTTCAAACTATCGGACAATGCTCAACTTGTTCGGTAACAAAACATGTTAAACAAACCACAAAGCAGCTAGTAGAAAAAAACTCATGAATGACCTGCCCTGCTCTAGATTTAGATTAAAATTCATTCTTATGGCTACAATGAGACAGTTTTTGTTCACAGAAATATAATGTATAAACATGACTTTTAAAACAGTTGAAGACATAAATATATGTAATACTTCTGTTAAAATTTAATTTGTAGTTTTCATTATTTTCATGAAGTTCTGATTTTTGGTCAGTGGATCACCAGAGGGCTGGACTAAGAAGTGAGGTTAACACGTTAGCCATTATAATGAGCTGAAAATCTGAGTTTTCAGTGTCACCAAGGTGCATTTCTTTGAGCCTGATTAGATCACCATGGTAACAGAGACTGAACTCAGTACAGGTGATGACTTGAATTTCAGCTTAAACAGTCAGTAAAAAACTCTGTCCATTCACTGATTTTTTTTTCTTAATGAAATCCAAAAATAAAAATAAGAATGACACAGCATGTGCATATTATGATAGATGTCACTGCTGTAAAATCTTTAACAAACACATTGTCAAATAACATAACCAAGATTTAACCAGAACACGATATTTATTCAAGAGTATATTTTCCTTTTATCATTTGATCTATAAAATGTAATTTAATGATTTCATTTAAAATTAAAATCCATAAGTTTGACCAGATCGCTCTCTTTTTTTTTATTACCTCAAATAACTTTCAGCAAACATGAGAAATGTGTTTGCCACACTTGGTAATTTTTTTTTTTTCTGAGATGGTTTTAATTATTATTATTTTGAGTCGAGATCAACTAATAGGTATTAGACACATTGCTCGGTAATATTGCATATAAATCTGGGTTAGCACATCAAAATTCACTGTTTGCGATTAAAACTATAGTATTGAAAAAAGCTTGCAGGTGGACATTCAAAAAACCTAAAGCAATTTTCAGATTGTGAAAGGTTGACATACAGTTATGCCGCTACTGTTGTATTTCCCGTGTTGTGTGGGTGTTCTGCTGCTTACCTCTCCTCTTCAGGGTGTGATTGGCAGGTAGAGCCTCCAGATGGCGCTAGTTTGGAGTAATCAAGGAGCAGTATTTAGAGGAGCAGGTTCCCTGAGACAGATGGTTACTTACAACCTGTGCCTTGCTCCTGTTGAGAAGTTCCTGGATTCTGTTCCCTCATTGCCCTGGCCACATATTGGGTCCTTCACCCAACCAGTCTACATGTGTTTTGTAGACTTGGAGGAGGTGTTCGACCGTGTCCCTCGGGGAATCCTGTAGGGGGTACTCCAGGAGTACGATACGGGCCCTTTGATACGGGCTGTTAGGTCCCTATATGACCGGTGTCAGAGCTTGGTCCGCATTGCCGGCAGTAAGTCGGATTTGTTTCCAGTGAGAGTTGGACTCCGCCAAGGTGACCCTTTGTCACCGATTCTGTTCATAACGTTTATGGACACATTTCTAGGCACAGCCAAGGTGTAGAAGGGATCCATTTTGGTGACCTTAGGATTGGGAGATCGATAGATTGGTGCTGCATTGGTCTGCTGTGGTGAAGAGAGGGCTGAGTCAAAAGGCGAAGCACTCGATTAACTGGTCGATCTACGTTCCTACCCTCATCTATGGTCACAAGCTTTGGGTAGTGACCGAAAAGACGAGATCGCGAATACATGCAGCTGAAATGAGTTTTCTCCGCAGGGTGTCTTGGCTCTCCCTTAGAGATAGGGTGAGAAGTTCGGTCATCTGGGAGGGACTCAGAGTAGAGCCGCTGCTCCTCCACGTCGAGAGGAGCCAGTTGAGGTGGCTCGGGCATCTGGTGAGGATGCGTCCTGGACGCCTCCCTGGTGAGGTGTTCCAGGCACGTCCTGCCGGGAGGAGGCCCAGAGGAAGACCCAGGACATGCTGGTGGGACTATGTTTCTCGGCTGGCCTGGGAATGCCTTGGGATTCCCCCAGAAGAGCTGGCCCAAGTGGCTGGGTAGAGGGAAAGGTTGTTTTTTTTTTGTGAACACGGAAATTGAGTGGTTCTAATTTTCTTTTTTCTTTACAGAAAGTTAAAAGTAGCTGAACCAAAAGAAGTTCCAGAAAAAAGTATTTAAATAAAAACAATGTTTGAACCCTCACTTGTGAGCCTGTGTCCTCAAATATGTTGTGCCCTTTTATGGATGTAACATATTTATGTGGCTCATTTAAACAAAGGTTGCTTTTAGCAAGTAGTCATGTCCCTGAGCATTTTTATTTTGTTTTGTTGCAGTAATGATGGTTTTACTCTGCATTTTGGCACAGCTAGAGTGAGTTGACAGGTTTAATTACGATATTTGGGCCTGGTGTTCTTGTAGCTTTGTTTGTGCATTGGCTTTGTTAAAGGGTGGCTTGATTCTATGGTTTAGACATGGAGTTAGACCTAGATATGTTTGTTAAGGCGCCCACAATAGAAGTTTTGTGTAAATGCACAAAGGATCAGTTGCTGGCTGAGTTATTAGCAGCACCGGTCCAGGTTGGGATTTGTCCTGCTACAATTTTGCCTGTGGAGTTTCCAGTTTGATGTCCATAAAAATGTTCATTTGGTTCCTCCATTTAATGAGCAAGACGTGGATAAATATTTCACGTTATTTGAGAGGGTGGCACTCACACTTAAATGGCCTAAAGATGTGTGGACTTTGACATAACAACTTCATCCAACTCAGAAGGGAGAGCCGCTCCACAACCATTCCTCAGCCTGAAAGGACCTGAGAGGGCCTTCATTTGGGCTAGCTCAGTAGTGAGGTGATCCACTTTTCTGGACAACATTTGGCTTGCTTCGCCAACACCAAAGGTGCAGCCACTGCAGGCCACTTCTGGCACATTGCCTGTCCTGGCAGCAATGGGCTGTGCTGCGCAGCGCCTAACCAGTCGGTAGGCTGCTCCAGCACAGCCAACAGATCCAGCCTGACCACCTGGGGCATGACACTACAATTGGGGTATGCATTGTCCAAAAACGCCTCCCTGAGATGTTCCACACCAAGACAGGAGGGACACAAGTCAGGCCCAACAGAGAGCCTTTCCTTTTAACACTGAAACAATATAAATAATCCTCGCTGTGTGAGAGGGAAACAGAGACGGGGATCAGGAAAAAGCTAGTCTGCATTGTAGCAAAATAACCCCGCAGCGGTCGGTATCGCCCTCAAATAACTCCGAGGGCCTCAGGTCCGGTTCCTGGACGGGAAATGTGGAGTCGGACCCGGGAGAAACAGATTCAGGAGACAGCGAAATAAACTAAATGGTTTTATTTACAGTGCAGGGTGAGGAACGGGACCGGATCTGGAAGGGAAGGTTGTAAGTGAGTATACAAAGAAGCCAGCATGTAGATAGCTTTTTCAGATTATAGTACAATGTTCCTGATAAATGAGGTGGACTCCGTACTGAGGAGGAAAGCGAGGTATTCGGTGGTGTGCATTTACAGATGGCTGTTTTCCAGCTAAGTTGATTCCAGACACAGAGGTGAGTATTTACAGATACACGTTCCACAGGTAGGTTGATTTCTTGGTGGAGGCAGATAGGCAACAGCGCGGATCAGATCGAGTGAGAGACTCAGGGGTGACTCCTTCAGTGAGGGTGGTGAGGTGCACAGATCAGGCAAGCTGCAGGAATCAGGAGACTCTGAGGATACACAGAGGACACGAAACATGAGCAAGACTCAGGAAATAGAATCTGCTAAAGGCCGAGATGCTTTACTCATAGCAAGCCATACTTCAGCGTTGGTCTGATCTTCACTGTAGCCTTAACTACCCAGAGCACTGATGATCTTGAGCCGCCGCAGCTGAAGATGATTAGTCTGCCACCCAATCAGGAACTGGAATGAGGAACCAGGAAGAAAACTCGCAGAATACCACATCCCCCAACCTGTTGTCTATGGAACCAAGCAAGATCATTGCAGTTTTGGACTGGCCTGTACCTAAGGACAGTAAGCAGCTTCAGAGATTTTTGGGTTTTGCCAATTTTTATCATCGCTTCATTCACAATAACAATATGGTGGCCTCTCCTCTCTATGCACTCACATCCTCCAAGTCTCGTTTCAAATGGAACCCCTCTGCACATCTTGCCTTTAATGAGCTGAAACATCTTTTCACCTCTGCTCCAATTCTCCACTCTCCTGATTTATCTCGGCAGTTCATTGTGGAGGTCAATGCCTCGGATTCGGGTGTTGGCGCCATCCTTAGCCAGAGGTATGACGATGGTAAGACTCATCCTTGTGCCTTCTTTTCTAGAAGCCTGAATCCTGCTGAGCGTAATTACGATGTGGGAGACCGAGAACTGCTGGCTGTTAAACTAGCCCTAGAGAAGTGGAGGCATTGGCTTGAGGGGGCCAAGGGACCTTTCCTAGTCTGGACTGATGAGCATGGTCCTGCATGCTCCCGGCATTCTGATGTTAACAGGATTTGAAGTCACATCTCTTCTTCGTGAGTTATTTGGGGTTATTTTGGTTAAAGTTGCGGAAAAGTTGCAGTGTTTTGGGCAAAGTTGCGATTTTGCGGGGTTTGCTTGATTTTGCGTTAATAGTTGCGATCGCAACATCATGAAATCCTGGAGGGTCTTATAGTATTAATAAACTCCTCAGTCGATTTCTGATTGTTTACATTCAACAGATCAATATTAAAGTCCCCACAGATAAAATAGTTCTTTGGAATTGTAGTTGTGTAGGTTGTTTCAAACCATTCTGTAAAGAGGTCCATATTAGAACCAGGAGCCCTATATATACAGCTAACAATTACATTTTTATTTTTTTTCCAAATATATTTCAACTGTTATACATTCAAAATGATATTTAACCACATTAGTCATGTTTTCAATTATAATATATCTAAGACTGCAGTTCACATATACAGCTACACCTCCACCAGTCTTCCCCTCTCTATTGATATAGCTGAATTCATAACCATCTAGTTAAAAATCAGCTCCCTTCTCAGAATTGGGCCAGGTTTCAGAGATAGTTATGACACTGAAAGGTTGATTAAACTGGCTTAACCCTCTGGGGTCCAGGGTGAAATTGGACGTTTTTTGGACTATTTTTGATTTTCATTCATATTTCATTCTAAAAAAGGTTTAACCTGCCATGTTTGGAGTAATTTTTTTCAGCACAACATCCCAAGTGTGAATTGTAAGTTATTTTTTTTACTTTTGACTTACTGCATTAACACAACAGACCTAAAATCACACAAAAAACATAAAATCAGATTAGAAATTTTTTAGTTTTTTTACTGTGAAAACCACAAAAATTCATAACGAAATGTTTTTACAACTTAGAATGCAAGTATAAACAGTAAACTTCATAAACATTTGTACAAATTTAACAAACAACAAAGTTATTTACATTATTTACACTAAAATGCAGGCATTGTGTCAGGCGTTTTTTTTTTTTTTTACCATTCAGAAAGGTGTCAAAAATGCCACAATTCATTTGTGCCACTCAAAAAAACAGTTTTTGTCCAAAACAAGACAAAGGGGCACATCACAGGCCTCACACTTCCAGGGTGTGTCAGCCCTCTTGTTGTCCACCTCACGGCAGCGTTTGCATTTCAGCCTGCCCTTGGTGGCTTTTTGGCCAGCATCCGTGGCTAAGATGATGGGCACAGGAATGTGATGCTCTTTCCTGCTCTGGGGAACACCTGCCTTCTCTACACCACAAGCTGACACACCAGTTCCACCATGAAGTCTTTGTGTTTCATGGACTGAACCTGCCTGGCACTGCAGCTCTCTCTGTGCAGGATGAAGGCGTTTGTTGTTGTAATGTCCAGGAAGTGCAGCAACAAGGTCCTGTATCCGCAAGCAGTTTTCCTGTGGGTTGAGTAGTACTGGATGAGCTGGTCTGACAGATCCACCCCACCCATATGCTTATTATAAGCAATAATTGGTGTTGGTCATGGAATGCCTTTCACAGTCCACCGTCCATCTCTGTTCTTCACTCTTCTGCTCACTGTCTCACCCGAAAACGCAGGATGGATGGTGGAGCACACTGACACCTCCCGTGTGTCCATCCACTTTACAAAAACAAGTGGTCCCTCTCTAATCCACCTCACAGATCCTCTTTCACTTTTTCTGGTGAGAGCATTTCTTCTTCCTCTAGGGCATCCTTTTCTGTTCTCCCTGTAGGTGCCACATGCGCCATACTTCATGTTGGCCAGGTCCATGAACAGTTTGGGGCTACTGTAAAAATTGTCCATGTAAATATGATACCCAGTTCCAAGACAGGTTGGCTGAATTAGACTCATGACTATGTCATGTGACAGTCCATGTTCAGATGTTGTGAAAGTCTTCCCGGTGAAGATCCCAAACCTGATGGTGTACCCACTGATGAATTCAGCCAACTCAAAAATTTTAATCCCCCACTTTGTAGGCTTGTCCTTCATGTACTGTGTCATCCCAGTTTTTGCCCTGGTTGCCACCATCCTTTCATCCACTGCCAGTTCCCTCTTCGGGTGATAATAAGCCAGGCAGGCACTGAGGATGTCATCATAAAGAGGCCTGACTCTGAACGGTTTGTCATGGCCTTCTGTTCCCTTTTTTCTGTCATTTTCGATGTCCTCCTCAGGATCACTCAGGTGAATGTTCCAAAATATTGATCTGAATCTGTCCCTGTGGCAATCTGCCACCTGGCCTCCTCTCAAATCACTCGCAGTTGTTCCTGATCCTCATCACACGCACCTGGGTATTTAAGGCAGTCTGGTGGAGCAACTCATCGCTGGTGCATCGTTTGCCTTCTGGTAAAACTTCTTGGCTCAAACTAAGTCTTCTCTCCTGAGAAACCTGCAGAACTTTGTTATTGGTAAAGACTAATCTTTGATTGCATGAACCTCACTCTGATTTTCCAGGTCCAGTCTTGTCACTGCACAATTGTAAATAAATCACTTATCGTTACGTATACCGGTGTCTGTCCGTTCCTGGTCTCACTCCATCTGGCTCAAAACATTAGAAACCTGATAGTCCCGTGTCATTCATGAAAGTCACATGTGATTTTCATGGGATTTTTTTGTAAGGGCAGCTTTCCTCACTACCCGGTGGTGATCAGTTGACAAGCAATTGGCCCCAATGAGCCAAGGCTCCTGGGGCCTCTCTGATGAGCTCCCCACCCAGCACCTAGCTCCAGGAGGATTCCCCAGTTTCCCTTTTCCAGGCGAGGTATCCTGTTGCATGTAATAGTTATCCATCAAGGTCTATAAACACTTATGATATATAAATGCAGACCTTTTTCATTTACATTGGTAAATGTGGTGTAATTAAATAAATGACAAATGCAGTCAACACAAACTTGGAAACAAGAAAATACATTTTCTTTAAAAGTTATGAGTACTGTCACAATCTCTTACAAATATCACATCATTCTTTTGAAACAGAGACAAAGTCTAACTTGACAAAGTAACACATAAATGCCTTTATTTCCAGAAGAACATCTCATTCTTCCTTGTTTACAGCATGCAAGAAACATGCCAAGCTCAAGGTCACAGCAAGAGCAAAGATGCCTGAACAGAAGACAAATCTGGACTGCTGAGAGCAATATTTAAAGAAGAATGGCACAATGCAGGCATTTGGAGTGTAGCTCTGAATTCAAAACAATCTCCCGGATGTGTCATGAATATAGATATATAATCCTGCATAATCTGCGGCTCTTATTTCCTTCTCTGTCCACACATTTACAAAAAATAAAAAAAATAACACAGTTGAGCACATTTCATTCATTTCTCCTTCACCTCATTAAACTGAAAAGGAAAATCAGCTTATTTTGCCTACAAAGACAATCTAACAGTCATGCACAAGGTCTTTTAAACACACTCGGCTTGATATTTTCTCCTAAGCAACTTGTACAAAGACAGTTTTGCCTGTCTTTCCTCTGTGACTCACAGCTTCTGGGGGCTGCAACAAGGCTATTCCAGAAACTACTGTGTTGGCAGTGTGCATTTGCATCAGTCTATGTGTGTGTGTGTAGCCACTTTATTGTAAACTTCCTTGCCCTTCTTCAGGCCTGAGCTGTCCCTAATGCTGTCATAAAGTGACTGCGAGGAAATATCAACTTCCGTTCAACTCTGACACTAACCAAGATAAATGTCACACAATCACATGCAAGCGCATGCGCAGACGCTGCCCTAATGCTCATTTTTGCCTTGCAGTATACATGCGAAAAGGTTCAGTGTACCATGCAGACACTCATAAATAACTCACATCCTTTTGAAATGTAAACAAATAAAATCAGTATGTGTTTGTTTCCTCTTCCTTTGCTTGTACTTATCTGGTCTGAAAGATGAACAAGTAGAAAATAACTCACAGGACTGTAGACTGGAGGATAACTGTGGTAAGTAATACATTCATGTCACATACGAAGCTAAATTCTGAGCTTATCTTAGTAGGAAAAAATACACACAAGCCGTGGTGGATTACTTTTTAATAAATGGAAATGAACAGGTTGTAACAATGATGGCCAAACCTTCCCATACAATACTTTCCTACTCCACCTAAAAGGCAAATTACAAATGCAGAGGATAATGTTTTTGCCTGGGTCTGTGTGTGTATCTGTTACCAAAATATCTCATAAACCAATGGACAAATATTTATGAAACTTCCAGGAAATATTCATTGGATGTACATTAGGGTTATAACTATAATTGTTTTTTTCAGAACTCTCATTTTCCTGATGTTGCATCGGTTGAACTTTTGCACAAAGATCACGTTTGTGAAGTTAATTTTGTTTGATCATGAAAAAACTTCCCGCACCTAGCACCCCATCTGTTTCTTAATTTTGTGGTGGTTGTAAGTACGCACCGGATTCGTGAAGAGTGGACTTTTGAATTTAAATGGCCAAAGACTGTAAGAGTGTAAGTAGTATATTTATCAGTGCACTGCATATTATTTGTAAGGTAATTGCTATTGTTGTTTGCCTTATTAAATTGTTAAATTTTAAAAGGACTGTATTTGCCGTCCATTGCTTTAGACCTTGCTAAATCTTTACCAAATAGATTTGATGTATTCAATTGTAAATGTATAGTTACTGTATAGTTGTTCACATCATATCATTCATAAAATTTCCCTTGCTTTACGAATTGCTTTGGAAGATCTGATCTTAAGTGGCACTTTTTGGAAATATGTTGCAAAGTAAAATGTCTAAATCAGCGGTGGAGGCAGCTGGAAGGACATGGGCACAAAATTTGAAAGCAACCACAAAACGCCGTCCTTGTATACCAGAGATAAAACAGGATATGAATGACAAATTGTGTAAAATTCTTTCCAACAGAAATATTGTGGGAAGATTCTGTTGACTTTTTGATGAATTGAAAGGATGACATGACCGACTCACAAAAATATCTGAGGAATTGTTGAAGCTTTGGGAGAAGCTAAACTTTCCTGTTCTTTCCAAACCCTAAGTTTGACAAAACAAGGTTGACAAACTCATCACATTAAAAAAAAACCCACAAAGTTACCAAATACAGATTTTGAAGAAAATCTTCCCAATCTATTTGATATTACAAAAACAAATGGAAATTGGCTTTGTGGTGAGGACAAAGAACTGTACAAAAAACAAATTAAATCTGAAGGCAGGGTGGGACACACAACTCTGAAAGTTGCTCCTTTATCAACAATCCATCCATCCAAAAGGGCCAGATGCACATCAGAACCCTTGACAAGCCAGACAGTTATCTCTGGACCAAGTGATAGTGAGGAATGAAGCAAATTTATTAACACTAATACGCAACTATGAAACACTATGAAACCACTAAAAAAGTTACATGTACTCATTTTCATGATTCTTAATGTTTATTTTTATGTAAAATTGAAATGTTTTAATAAAGAGTGTTTCAGTCGCTAGTCGTTTCAACATGAAATATGAAACTGTTTTAGGTGCGGGAGGTTTTGCAAAAGAGGGAGGTCTGGCAAAACCAAAGTCATTTTTGTGAGATTTAGGTAAAGGTTCATCATTTGCAACCCCAGGCTTATAAATTTGAGATTAGTCATAACCCTAATGTACATCTACAAGAGATTTACTGTTGGAACCAACCTGTTTCAGGATGGTTGCCATAGCCAGTTGACCTTAAAAAAAGGTTAAAATCCATTCAGTTTTACAGATATTATGCTATAACATATACTGTGTGTGAGAGCTTTAGTAAAAGTTTTAACATGAAATGTTAGTCAACCCTGTTTGTCTTTTAGTAAAATATATCATGAAGCATTGGACATATTTTAATGAAACTTCAGGAAATAATCATTGGATTAAAATTACAAATAATTAACTGTTGGAGTCAGTCCAATTCAATATGGCCACCATATTAATCAATATTAGCCAACACAAATATTGACTCTTACTTAGTCAGTTTTTACATACTGTATATTGTGATAAAACTTGATTTGGTTGTAGCTTGGTAGTAGTTCACATACACTTTATTGCAAAAGGTATTCACTCACCCATTCAGATCATTGAATTCAGGTGTTCCAATCACTTCCATGGTCACAAGTGTATAACTCCGAATGCTTCAGCACACCAAGACATTTTGGACAATTTCATGCTCCCACCTTTGTGGGAACAGTTTGGAGATGGCTCCTTCCTGTTCCAACATGACTGTGCACCAGTGCACAAAGCAAGGTCCATAAAGACATGGATGAGCAAGTTTGGTGTGTAACAACTTGACTGACCTACACAGAGTCCTGACCCCTTTGGGGGTTCAGATCAGGGATGAATTAAAGCTGAGACTGTGAGCAAGGCCTTCTCGTCCAACATCAGTGTCTGATCTCACAAATGCGCTTCTGAAAAACTGTTCAAAAATACCCATAAACATGCTCCTAAATCTTGTTGGAAACCTTCCTAAAAGAGTTGAAGCTGTCTTTTATAGCTGCAAAGAATGGGCCAACATCATGTTAAACTCTTTGGATTAAGAATGGGTTCATGTGTGTGTGATGGGAGGCAAGCAAATACTTTTGGCAATATAATGTAATGGTATTTTCAAGGTTTGCCAAAACAGCTACAGTTTTGTCATTTATCAACATAAGATGATCCTAATCTAAAACTCTGGCATGAATAGCAGATGCAAAAAATGCAAGGGTTAAATTTTAATTTGATTAAATAAATCTCACACAAACACATATAGTAAATGTTGCATGCATACTGAACCTCCCATCTTTACTCTAACTAAAACCATAAAGAACATTCATATAAAAACTGGCCTACAGTGTATATCTGCATGACTGATTATCATTACCTTAATAAATTGTTAAATCCATTAATGTTACACACAGTTCCTCATATTTAAACAGAGCTCCAAACCATGTCGCCTAATAAATTAGTCTAATTTCTTGTTCATTTATATGAGTTTTACTATTTTAGGACTAGTTTGAAATTAAAGTGTGTAAAGAAAAAAATAACAAGCAGCAAAAATGTTGATATACATCACAGCATTTCTAACAAATACAATGATATGTGATTGGGCCTGTAGGGCACTGACTATAAAGACAATCATGAAAGCCCTAACCTAGAGTCTATGTGAGGGGATTTTTCACATTTTCTACTGGTACTTTAATCTGAGGACTGCAGAAACACCAAATGGCTACAGACATAAAGAAGGCTGACTTCACATTTGTGGAAAATACCTAAAGGGAGATAATAAAAAATGACAGGAAGATACAAATTCACATAAAATGCATGTGACTTCAACAGCTGAGTCAAGAAAGTCTAAAGCAAATTACTAATGAAATGCAAATAATTATTTTTGAAGAAGGCAGACAGAAAAGTTTCTTCCCTGTTTACATGACACTGTTTTTAAGTGAAACTGCAACATTCACCATTTCAGATGTAACAGCTTTCACGCTGGATTGTGTCTGCATGCATGTGCATGTCATTGAAATACAAAAATCACAGTATCAGCAAGTGACCTGGCTTAAAAACTACAGATTTATTTATATGTAAACAGGTCCTGTTTATACTATGCTGTTTACAGTACAACCAGAATATTTTTGCTGCTTTTTGGCAGTTCATTTACTGTACATGACAACAGCGATCGGATTCTCTGACACCCAAACCTTTTGAATCCAGGTCTCAGAGTGGAAGTATTTGGAGAAGCCAGGCATCGGTGTGAAATTGCACATGCACACTATGAATGGCTGCAATCAACATTTTTTTCTGTGCTTGCGTGAGTAGATAAATAACAGTACTGTAAGCGGGGGAGTTCCGGTTGTGTTGTGTGCTCTAATTTTGAAAGGGGTAGCTCGGTGTTGGTAGCCATGTTTTGCCCCAACTGGGTTGTATTCATTCTGCTGGAGACTGTAAGAAGGGAAGTTCATAATTAAACGGAGAGGAGTTCCCGTACTCCACAGTTATTTAAACTCTTTTTATTGTCCCATAGGGCAGGTTTGAAGCCCTCACAGCTCGCACATTACAGTAACAATGGCAGAGGCAGGAGAGTGACAGGAGTGTTAGCGACAGAGCCAAAATGTATTAAAATTAATCTGTTTAATTGCTCGATTATAGAAGGATGTATAGTTTCAGTTATTTATACATATATATTTTTATAATTGTGTTTATGCTTTTAGAGATGCTTTGATCATTATCATAAAGGTGAAAAGAACTAAAAGGAAGGAAATAAGGACACAAGGGCAGATGCCTGGGGATTGCTGGATTATTGAGAGGACAGAATATGAGAAAGGGAAGTATCCAGCAGGAGCAGGAGCGCAACCTCCAAAGGTTTGTTGGACAATCAGGTGCACAGTGGAGGCATGGAGCAGGTCCAACCTGACTTTGGATCAAGGCGCAGTGGATGACATTCCTGCAAACCCCCTGATCATTGGAAGAAAGGCACTGCTGTTACCGGAGCTGTGTCAAATCATACCATGAGGGAATCTTGTTGCTCCATCAATTTATCAGATCATACTGTGTCTTAGCAGCAGGGAGAGAGTGATGCACAACAGTCTGTATCCATTGGGCAGGAATTCTGCAATGTGTTTCTGTTTGGTGTTAACACTTAAGCCTTGGCTTCTAAAATTAGGCCTCTACCCGGAAAATGAGTCTAAATCAAATAAGTGCAGATTGTTTTTTATATCTTAAACTTTCATTTCATGTATTATTGTGAGGTAACTGGTCTGCATCTGTGTTCAGGCCATGAGGCCTGAGCTCCCATTTTGAGAGACACTATCTTCAGCCACAAATGCCTTTTTAGGAAGTGAACCGTGGGCTCTTACGCTCACGTTGTTGAAAACGTGCAGTTAGCTGTTGCTTGTCTGAAGACCCTAGTTTATCCCCATAAATGGAATTGAGTGTATTGTTCAGGTCCGTCCCAGTGGGATGCGGGTGTCTTTTTACTGTTCGGGGTGTGGTAACATAATTATAAAAACAAGCAGCCCCTGAGAAATGGGGGATCTTCACAAGATTGGCCAGAAGTCCTGTTTGGCACAGACTGTTGTTTTGAATAAAGTCTCACTGTTCAAAATAACTTCTGTCTGTCAGTCATTTCCATGATCAACAAAAATGTCGCTGAAGGCCCAGAAGAAACGTCCACCTTTTGAAGACACTTCAATTGCTAAGATAAAAAAATGTCTGCCACAGGTAAATGACCTTGGCCAACACAATATTGGTGCAAACACACATTTAATATTACATACTGGCCTAAAATTTGATGTTGTAATAGCCAAGACTGATGGCCAACACAATCCCTAACACAATACTTAAAATCTTTATATAAAATTATGGAATTAACTATTTGGAATCAATAATGTCTTTCTTTAAATATCTCATGAGACACGAAACAAATTTTAATGAAATTTTCTGGGAATAATCATTGAATGTTTATCTACAACTGATTGAAATTTAGGGTCAACCCAATTTAAGATGGTTGCTACCATAGCAAATTAACCTCAGCCAACACAATAATGGCTATAACTAAAGTAATTTTACACATATATGTAAAATCTGATGGGGTATTAGCAGGGTCATTCGCATCACATACTCTGAATGGGACATCTTGTGATATTGCATGACATTGTGCATATTATTACTTTCTGTGGCAATCTGCCATCTGTTGCCTGTTTGGTTCCTGCGGTTCTTCAGATTGGCTGACATCCTAATCACTCTCAGCTGCAACCCAGACTCATCAAGACTTCCCTGGATACTTAAGGCAGTTGCTGGGAGCAGCTCTTCGCTGAAGCATCGTTTTTGCCACTGGTAAACAGTCTCCGCCTAAACCAATTTAAGAAATTCTTGTTGTACTTACTCTGCTTGTTTTTCTGTACGTCTGCCAGAGTTCCTGTCACCTGTACCTGCTCTGCCTGCCTAAGTAAACCTTCCTGAGGAATTGCCCAACTTGGTCTGAAGTCAGCAGTTTCCTGAGAACCAACTAACCTGCAAACTACCAACTTGTGGAACCAGATCTACCTACACCACGTCTTCCAGCGAGACATGTACCTGCACCTTTGTAAATACTTACCTGCAGGCCTGGACACCCAAGCACCTGTAAATAACCACCTGCACCGTGTAAATACTCACGTGGGGAGGACTGGCACCGAACCTTCCACCCCTCACTGCGTCCACCTCCGTAAGCCACTCCATCCACAAACTGTGTTATCTAATCTGTTTTAGCTTGACCGTTTACCTGAAACATTCTCCTTTTGCAGATCCTGTCCCCATCCCTATCCCGTACACAAATAAAGCCTATTTAACTTTACTTTGGTCTGCGAGTTTCTGTCTGCCACTTGGGTTCTCACGTTTGGCTTTAATCCAGATCTTGTCACTTTCAAGATTGACCAAAATGTCTACAACTCATTTCTCAACTTAATACAAATTTAGTCTGAAACTCTAGCATAAAAGGCAAAGGGCAATATGCATTCCTTCAAGAAGTGGTAGTGGTCTTTTATTAATTTATGTATTGTTTTAAAAATTTTATTTCATTTTTTAAGAATCTGGAAAATATTGGGAGTTACAGACATTTCTGTTCGTATTCTACAATTGAAAATTTTTATATTTTTAAGAAGTAGTCCCTGGCCACAAATGGACTGCAGAACATCGGACTTGCATTTTAGTTCAACTTTGGACAAGCTATTTTTTTTTGTCGTTTTGCTTTTTGGTTTCATTTTGAATCACAAATGGCTCAGCTTTAGACATTACTTAGTATTTGGTTAGGTCTAGGCGACATAAACTTACTTGGTGCAAAACAATTTTTTACTTCAGCAAGCTCTCTTTTCATTGCTGAGGATAATATAATATTTCTCATATGCATGCTGAAATGCTGTCTATGGTGGAAAAACGAGATAAAACATCTGGAGTGGGACACTCATGTTTCCACTTTTACTCTTGTACCTTCTATTTAAACTTTTTCCTGAAACTTCACTTTCCTTTGCAGCTAATGTTACAGTAAAATTAAAATCCACAAAGTATTTAAGTTTCAGATTTAAGATTTTATTGTCATATGTATATGCTATCATATTGTAATGTTTTTTTGGGGGGGTTGAACTCTGTTTCGAATTGTTCTGCTTTTCCTGGTATTGAGTTTTGTTTGTTTTTTTTTAATCAGAACAGGAAGGTGGCTCCTACATTTACAGACAAATGGGGCAGACATTTCTTTTCCAAGTTTAATCACACAAATGTTTTGATTTGTGTTACATTTTCTGTGAAAAGATAAGATATAACTGATCTCATATTTATTTTGCTTATTTTTTGTGCACAAACTTGTTGCCTTTTTTCTCTCTTCCACTGGTCGAGGTTGTGCCTTGTGAAAACAGTCCATTCTAATAAATAAATCAAAGAAACAGATGTCTCCTGTCCCCACATCTATCCGCACTCAAAACAGAAGTATTTTTTAATTTTAACTGCATAAAATAAAATAGATACATGGTACATGATAGAATGTGGGTATTTTTAAGTTATTTTTTTTATCTTCTGTATTTGATTTTCATGTTTGTGTTCTTGTGATCCTTGTGTTAAATTTGTTCCTTGTGTTTCTTTATAATATGTTCTTGTATAGTTCAGCTCTCTGTGCCCTCTGTGTTCTCTGTGACACTATTCACCTGCGCCTGAGCTGGTTTTCATGGCACAGTCAGGTCTGCTCACTGTGTCCCCTTGCTATCTGGAGAGTTACGTTTTTGTTGTTAAGTTTCCTGCCACGTCAGCCTTTTGTTCGTCTTTATTCTAATAAATCAGTTTGCCTTTTTTGAAGATGAAGTTTGCACTCTGGGTTCATTTCCCTACACACCTGTCAGAATGTTTTAGTTTTCTTGTTTCTGCCAGGGTGTTTTCAGTTTGTTGTTCTTCAGCTGCCTGACACTAATTTGTTTCTGACATCTTACCCTCATCTGCTTGTCTTTTTATAGTCACTCCTCCCTGTTATTTATAATCCTCAGGTTCTCATTATGTTTAGCTGTTTTTTGCCTGTTTCTGTTCTTTTTCTGGTCCTCTGTAAATTTTCCTTGTTTTTTTTTGTTTTCTCACCAAAAGAAATACTGATAGATTTATTAAAAAAAATAATCTATTGGTATTATGAACTATACCTGCCCTGCACCTTTAGGTTCTCATCAACCATTCATGACTAACCATGGACTGAGCAGACAAGTGGGTCCATGCTTGAGAGATGGGTCATGTCCTGTATACTGTGAAAACACACACACCAGTATTACACCTGTTATAAACCCGGGATCATAGCAAATTACATGGCTTATTAAAATAATTAGATTAAAGCAGAAATGTATATTAATTTGCTTTTAATATAAGTGATTTGGCCAACTTAAAATGAAAAAAAAAAAAATCTTGCTGTTCATGAGATGTGTAGTATGTTAGCTGTGAGAGTCCTACTTTGGCCAGGGTGAGGGTCCTGCTCCGGATGGTTCACATCTGTCCTTCTCACTTCTCCAATGGTTGTACACTTTGTCCAGGTTGATGGCTCCGTCTGCTTCTTACTTTGACTTTATGTGGATTAGCTGGTCTAAATGTGCCACTTCAAGACAATTTCTGGATGCTGTTTTGATATGATTCATTAAACTAAATCCTCTTTCACAATCAGCACTGCATGCTTGAAATGTAGCACACATATCCACAAGCTGTGAGATCTCCTTTAGGTCCTCACATCTAAGTGCTGCAGCCACCATATCTGAGAATGTGCTGATTGACCCCTGTTTAAGTTTTTGCTTCATTATGTATTTGAATTCAGCATATTGACTGTTAACGGCCTCCACAGACTGTGGGTGGTGGAGAATAGCCTTATACTTCTTTGCCAGTGTAGAAATGTGTGCTGATCCATAGTCCAAAATGATGTCTAAGCTCAATGCTTCAATGTGAAATGCAGACCACTCCTTTAATTCATCCTCTGGAAAACAAGCATCCATGTGATCACAGAGCTTACTAATAAAAAGAGTAATCTCACCAGTATTTCTGCCATCAGTTGATGAGGTCCCCATTGCCTCTTTGACATGGTCACTGCACTGTACATCCTTCTCATTCAAATATTGGGAACGCAACTTCTCAGTCTTTACTCTTGCAAAGCATTGTCCTTCCATCGCAGTCAGGTTGCATCTTTGAAAAGAAATGCAGAGTTGTGCCAGCTCACCCAAAACATCTCCCAGAGCAGTGAGAGTAACCTTGAAATCAGTTTTTTGTAGCAGTACTTTGCCACTGGATCTTTGTTATTAGTGAATTATCTTTTGCAATATTCTTCAACTACATTGTAGTTCCTCAGTACAGCATTCACAGCTTGGTGCGGCAACAGCCATCACACTTCGTTCAGAGTCCTAAATGACAGTGTATCTTGATCAAGAATCTTTGCTAGATCCTCCATTTTGCCCCTCTTCACAGTGGACCGAGAGAAAGTGGAATATACAATATACAGTTATATACTAATATACAGTTCTAAAAAGAGTTTCTACATTTTACATTTAACAAAGCTGCAACTCTGTTGTGTTTTCCCAGCATTACTAAGGCACCATCAGAGGTCAGCATCACCATTCTCTGCATGTCCAGTCCATGTTTGAAATAAAACTGAGTTATTGCCTCCACAATATCCTGAGCAGTGCATGCTGTCAGCTAGATGATGCCACCAAACAGTTTTATAGTTGACATCATTTTCCTCCCTGTATTGGCTCTAGCAGGTAAACCCAGGCAGGGTCCTATCTTTGAACATAAAAAGTTGTCTAATGCAAAATACAAAAATGCACTACGCTTCATTAGACGGAATGAGCAAACCATGAGGGCTGATTCTTTGGTAAAAAAGCTTATAGGTAAAAATACAAAAGCCTTTTGGAAAGAGGTTAAATCTATTGATAATAATAAATCCTCTTTCCCTTGCACTGTTGATGGTGCCTCTGGGGCAAATATGATCGTAGATTTTTGGCAACACCACTACAGCAAGATATTTACTTGTGTACAGAGTGAACCCTTCCAGGTTGACAAGGTTAGTACTGTAGAAACTATCAAGACACACTAGGTCTATCAAGCAATTAAAGAACCATAAATAAATCTATAGGAACGGATCTTATTTCAGCTGAACATCTCAAGTTTGCAAGTTCAAGGGTAGCCCCTCTTCTTGCCTTGTGTTTCACTGGTTTTATTCCTGATACCTTGATGAATGTTATTCTATTTCCTGTGATTAAGAACAAAGCTGGAAAAATTGGCAGCTCTGATAATTATAGACCTATTGCCCCTAGCAAGTACACTGTCTAAAGTCTTTGAACTAATTCTTTTGCCAAAATTTGCAAAGATAGTAATGTCTACAGACAATCAATTTGGGTTCAAGTCCGAGCATGGTACTGATCTGTGTATATATGGCCTAAAAGAATTGCTGAATAATTATAATAGCAAAAATTCTACATTTTTTAGATGCCACTAAGGCTTTTGATCGTGTAAACCATAGAAAACTATTTTTGAAATTGTACCATGCTAGAGTGCCCAAATATATAGTAAGATGTCTGTCCTATTGGTATGCTAACCAAACTATGCAGGTCAAATGGGATAACTGTGTGTCTGAATCCTTCCGTGTCAGCAATGGAGTCAGACAAGGAAACATTGTATCCCCTATATTGTTTAATTTTTATATGAATGACCTCTCTGAGCAGCTAAACTTGTGTAGAACTGGCTGCATGGTTGGAGATACAATTATTAATCATTTATTAATATTATTAATATTTACTTCGTAAATAGTAACAGCATGCTTGAATTTAGAGCTGCGAATCTTGATCAGCACTTTAAGGGGTAATAAAAGGAACATATCATCCATGTCTTAGCCCTCTAAATTCTAAAAAGTGATTTTTTGTGAAATTTTTCGTTATTTCCATATTGATACCATAGTTTCATGGTTGTATCCTGAAGATACCCACCAAGTTTTACGTAAATCCATTCAGCCATTTCAGCAGTATAAACTTTACCTCTTTGTAGCGCCCCCTAGTGTTGGATAGAAATGGAAAGAAATATTTTTTTCGGCCTTAGGCACCACTGGTATGAAAACTATTGATAAATTTTAAACTGCTCTTAAGTTACGCTCAATAAAGATTTTATTTTGGGAATTCTTTTTTGTTTACGCATAATTCATAAACTAATTTTTTTTTTTTTAAATCTGTTCTAATTATTTGGTTAGCCAGTTGTGCAGTCATACCATGTGAAGTTTCGCTTCAATTGGCTTTGAGCCTCGGGAGAGAAGTTTTCTACTAATGCGCATAATTTTACATTTTTTTTCAAAACTCATGTAAAAAGGCATGGTTCACAAAACACAACAGAATAGATATAGTGTGCGTACATGTAGTTGTTGTGGAAAAATACGCAAAAAGGCATTTCTTGTTGTAACAGCGCCACCTAGATGTCAAATTTTGCAAATTTTCCTTAATACGTAGAGAGCACAATTCTGTAATACATCAGTAATTTCCACGAAGTTAAAGTTTGATTTGGCTGAGTTTAAACTTCAAAAGTGAGATAGCATATAACCCACGCCCACTTCATTATAATATTCAAGATATTGTCTCAAGGTGCATTCTTGATCATCTGTACCAAGTTTGGTGTAAATCTGTCAAGCAGTTATTCAGATCTAAACTTTTTGAAATTATAGCACCCCCTATTGGTAAAACTGCAAAAAAAATTATAAAGTGGCAACATCTCATCCACTATTGGGATATAGATGCCTTGTCCATAATCTTTAAGTACGTCAGAGATATACATAGTTAACCGTTGTGCTAGCTAGTGCTGAAGTGTTTGGTATTGCGTTACTTGAACAAAATTCAACATTTTTTTAAAACTTTTTAATCATCGCTTTAGCAGATCGGCGTATAGATGTTATATACCAAGTTTCACGTTGATCAAACTTATAATGTGGGTGAAGTATTCAAAAGTAGGTTTTGCCTTTATCGCGCTATAGCAAAAAATCTAGTTAGGCGGAAGTGGGCGTGGCCAATGTAAAAAAGATGCAGAATCATCCATAGTTTCAGGTGTCATCAAGATTTTGAGTGTAGGTGAGGTAACTGGTCTGCATCTGTGTTCAGGCCATGAGGCCTGAGCTATCATTTTGAGAGACACTGTCCTCAGCCACAATCCCTTCTTAGGAAGTGAACCGTGGGCTCTTACGCTCACTTTGTCGAAAACGTGCATACGTGGACAGTTAGCTGTTGCTTGTCTGAAGACCCTAGTTTATCCCCATAAATGGAATTGAATGTATTGTTCAGGTCCGTCCCAGTGGGACGTGGGTGTCTTTTTACTCCAACTGGGTGTGGTAAAGGTTAATAAAAACAAGCAGCCCCAGAAAAACGGGGGATCTTCTCAAGATTGGGCCAGAAGTCCCGTTTGGCACAGACTCTGTTATTTTGAATAAACTCTCACTGTTCAAGAATAACTTATGTCTGTCGAGTCATTTCTGTGATCATTCACTTCGCCGCTGAGGACTCTGAAGAACGTCCACCACCTTGAAGACACTTCATAGGACTTATGGTTTAGGAGTTATTGGCAAAAACGCATTGTCCATTTTTATTGCGCCCTCTAGATATGGGACGATATGATTTTTTTTTTGTCTGAGTAGCGGTAGCGTTTTCCTATCAGGCTGTGTGGTTGGCTTTTCCCCATGAGTTTCTTGTTTTTCTGGCCAACTAGTTTTACCAGAGAAAAATAAAAATAGAGAATAATGAAAAATCCTTACAAAAACAATAGGGTTCCCTGTTCCGCTGGGAGCAGGCGAACGGCTATGCCTTGCATTGGCCGCCTGCTTGCTCCCGTGGGCTTGGAACCCTAAAAATAAAACCCATATCCTGACAGAATAATATATAGTTCTAGCTTCACAAAGTAGTTTTTTTATGTTAGCAGACTGGCTCTCCAGGTTAAATAGAATTCTTCCATGTTAATAGTGCGCCATTTTCTTTCCAACTTTCTAGATGCCTGTTTTGAAACATGCATACAGCTTTCTCTGGCTGATCAGTTTCTTTTTCAGAGGAGCAACTTTATCAAGTGTTGTTTGCATTGAAGTTGTAATGTTATCAGCAAAATCAACTATGTTGCTGCTCTCTGTTGAATCACCCTGCAAAACAGAAAAGGATAATGATGGAAGAGATTCTTTGTATTTGGTAACAGCATTTTCTGATAAACATCTACTAAATACAATTTCCTCTCAGTGGCTGTGTAATCAGTCAATGTAAACTCAAAAAGTACTGTATTTTCTGCACCATAAGGCACACAGAATTATAAGGTGCAGTCTCAATTATGGCGTCCATTTCTGTACTTAACCCATACATAAGGCGCACCGGATTATAAGACGCATGCTAAAACATGGTCTACAAAAAAAAAAAAAAAAGGCCCCATAAGCAAAATGGTGAGTTTGATTGAACTTTATTTTTCCTTGTAACAATACACTCATATTATTTTTTTATCATTCTTCTTCCACAATCCATTGAAGTCCTCTTCTTCTGTGTCTGAATTGAACAGCTGGGCAATTTTGCCATCAAACATGCTAGGTTCCCTCTCATCATTGTCGGAGTCAGTCTCATTGCCAGGTGGCTGTTCATCAATGATGCCGGCTTTCGCGAAAGCTCGGACAACAGGTAAAGCAGATACCTTAGCCCAGGCATCCACAATCCATTCACATATGATGGTGTAACTCACACAGCGCTGCCCCCATCTTAGTAAACGTGTGTTTCCCGTATGTCATCCATCGCTCCCACGCCACTCGCAACTTCACTTTGAACTGCCTGTTTACACCAATGTCCAGCAGTTGGAGTTCTTGTGTTAATCCTCCCGGAATGATGGCAAACTCTGAATTAGTATTATATTACATAATGGTCTCTAATTGGTTTATCGCTGCCAGCGTATGTACCAGTATTGTACCGTACGTCCTTGAGTCAGGGACAGATTTTGGAATTCAGTGCACACATAAGGCGCACCAGATTATAAGGTGCACTGCCGATTTTTGAGAAAATTGAAGGCTTTTAGGTGCGCCTTATAGACCAGAAAATACGGTATTAAAAAATAGTCAGACAGAACGGGATTGTAAGCATACATTATTAAATCCTTACTCTCTATGCCCAGTGTCAGAATCAGATCAAGAGTAGGGTGAAGAAAATGGGTAGGTTTGTGGTCATTTTGAGTAAAACCGATTGACGCTATGAAATTATTAAAGGCTATGTTTAAGCTATCACTTTTAGCATCCACATGAATATTGAATTCCCCCACTATTATAACTTTGTCTGTATTCAATAACAAGTCAGACAAAAAAATTCTGAGAATTCAGAAAAAAATTGCGACTAAGGGCCTGATGGACAATATGTAACAATAAGTCAAAGTCAAATTTTTTTTCTGATTTCCATTATGGATGAGAATGACTGAGAGTCAAAGACTCAAAATAATTATAACTAATAATTGGTTTAGCAATAATCAATAATCCTGACTGAAAAATAGCAGCTACATCTCCACCTCGACCTGTTTTTCTAGACACATGAACATTTAGATAATTAGCAGGAGTGGATTAATTCATACTAACAAAATCCTCCTGCTGTAGCCAGGTTTCAGTTAGTCAAAATAAATCAATATGTTGATCAGTTTTAAAATCATTAACTATCAGAGACTAAGAGAAGAGAGATGTTATGTTCAAGAATCCACATTTAATGATTTTATTTGCTATGGAGTACAGCATAGTTTTTGCAAAGCTACACACCAAAGCAACATTAATTTTAGTGACTTTCAATTGACGTAACTGGGTGTCACGTGAATAACAATCTTACCATATTTAACCGTAACCTTAATCAGCAGTTTCAGGTACGATTCAGTGTTGCCCTATCTGGTGACCATTTTACTATGTTCGCTGGAGTCCCTAGTGCCACGTTTTGGACTACTGGGAATGTGTGAATATAAAAGTTCAGATACATAAAAAGCTGACAAACCATTTAGACATTTAAAAACTTAAAGCAAGATCTTAAAATCAATTCTAAAAGAAACGGGCAGCCAATGGAAGGAATACAAAATTGGGGTGATATGTTCATGTATGTATTATATGTGAAAAGATTTGACCTCTTTTGTTTGATCATATGTAAAAACCTATCTGGTAATTTATATAACTTTAGGCAAAAAGTCAAAAATCAAACTGTATGAATGACATATATTATTAATACAGACTGAGTGAATTGTAATGGGGAATCAAAATGGGGCAAGAAAGTAGATTTCAAAAAAGAAAAAGAAAAATCAAAAGTGTTCAATACATGTCCTCAACTCTATTTAGTGTATTTTTAAGTGATTTATGCTTTCTCTTGCTTTTATTCCTCATGTCTCTCTACAGTCCAAATCAGAAACATGTGATATCTGTCACTTTTATTAATTTAAAAGGTTTATGATTATCACATCTGTTTTCTAAGGGGAGAAAAGTTGTTGAACAAATTAATTTAAAAAAGAAGTATGGTGGCTTTTTTACCATCTCCTCAAACCCTCCTTCACTCTCTCTTTTTCATAACTTGGATCTGTTTTTTTTTTTATAAACATTGTCAAAATCCCATGTAAAATTCATCAACTTCAATTTCTTTCTACATTGTTTTGCAGTTATGTTGATCACATTTGTCTCCTTAACTCCAAATTTTAGTTTCTGTCTATATCATTGTGCCAAAATGAGGTTTCCTTGCATGCTTAAGAAAATTTAAAATGGCAAAATTTTATTTACAGTAGCGTGCCTAAAATTGTTAAGAGGAAGAACCTAAAGATGAATAAAGTTCACAGTTAGTATCACAATCTGCACCAAACACTTTATTTTCTATAACATTACCTTACCGCCTTTATTCCTTATTTATCATTTCACAGTTTTCATCCTACATTGTAATTTTTCATAGAATGGGTAGAAAGAAATAACTGTTGGTTGTCCTTATTGTTCCATTAGAGCAGAGTTTCCTAAATATAATTTCTCATAATGTTCACACCAAAATTCAGCTCAATATGTCTAAAAATGACTAAGTTAAAGTTAAAGAAACTTAACAATCATCCATCCATCCATTATCTTCCGCTTATCCAGGGTCGGGTCGCGGGGGTAGCAGCCTAAGCTGGGAGACCCAGACTTCCCTATCCCCAGCCACTTGGGCCAGGTCCTCCGGGGGAATCCCAAGGTGTTCCCAGGCCAGCCGAGAAACATAGTCCCTCCAGCGTGTCCTGGGTCTTCCTCTGGGCCTCCTCCCGGTGGGACGTGCCCGGAACACCTCACCAGGGAGGCGTCCAGGAGGCATCCTCACCAGATGCCCGAGCCACCTCAACTGGCTCCTCT
>NC_051438.1:695228-698325 GCF_001649575.2 Kryptolebias marmoratus
TTTCCCTCATTCGTGAACAAGACCCCGAGATACTTAAACTCCTCCACTTGGGGCAGGACATCTTCCCCGACCCGGAGAAGGCACTCTACCCTTTTCCGGCTCAAGACCATGGCCTCGGATTTGGAGGCACTGATCCTCATCCCGGCCGTTTCACACTCGGCTGCAAACCGTTCCAGTGAAAGCTGTAGATCACGGCCTGATGAAGCCAATAGGACCACATCATCTGCAAAAAGCAGAGACGCAATCCTAAGGCCACCAAAACAGATCCCCTTGACATCTAGGCTGCGCCTAGAAATTCTGTCCATAAATGTTATGAACAGAATCAGTGACAAAGGGCAACCTTGGCGGAGTCCAACTCTCAATAAAAGCTTAATAAAAGCTTCGGTCTGCTCCTTGGTCCCTAAAAAAAAAAAAGAGAAAAAATAGCTTAGCGGCAATAGTTGGTTGAAGAACTAAGGGACCCACTGTACAAGCTCATTTTATTGTCCTGATAATCTCTCACAAAAAAATGTCTACGCAAATGGCAAAAGCCTATCATCATAACTGCTTTAGGCTTTTAATTTTTGTAATCCCAGATTTTGACATACTTACATTTAAAAGTGTACTCCGCTCTCGCTTCATCCACCATTGTGAAAATAATTTTCCGTTATACCCGCTATGCATCTTGCATCTAGGATGGGCGAAGAAGGTTACACCAGAGTTGTCCTTCAAATTAGGGGAAAAGGAGTACGCATTTGTGGGCCACATTTGAAGGAGTCTTCAAATTGGGACAGCCTTCGGCGCGCCACTGTGACGTAATCGGCCTTCAAATCTGGCCTTTTAAGGATGCGGCCGCTGAATTGGGACACACTGATAGTAACAAATGGGTTGTCTGCCTACTCTTCCTGGTAACAACCTCATCCAATCAGAAGCCAGATGTCTCCAGCCTCTTTGAGTATGGGAAACTGCATCTTAAGTTTAAGGAGCACATAATGGCTGAATTTACCAGAATTTACATTAGCAAGAAAAGAGTAGCATTAGCAGAATGACTAAGCAAAAAGCAAGGCCTGTATTAGCAAAGCCTATATGTTGAACAAGAGCTGAAAATACACACAGAGAAACTCACACAGGCTCTGTGTGATGTCACACCTGAACATTTTAAGTTCTAAGTAAGGCTCAGACTCACCTTTCACCTTCCTTTTAACTTGAGATTATGAAAAAACTATACAAGATGTCAAAAAGCTGACTCGTTCAGTAATAGTTAGATGTCATATGATTTGTTTAAACTTTAAATGCTGTTTCTAGGTAAAAGTATGCTGTAGTAAGCTTTCAAAAAGCAGTAAGAAACTGACTGTTTCTACGGAGTTCAAATGTATTTCAATGAGAAAGAAACTGCTGCAAAAGGCAAAGGTACATGCCACTATCACAGTCGCTGTACAAAAAGTGTAGGACATATCGAAACAATTCTTTGACTGTGAGTGAAAGGCAAGATTGGTTTTCATTACTTTAAAATTTCACATTTCTACAGTGCTTTATGTCCAACTCATGATGAGTTAAAAACATATCTCAAACCAACACCAGAAAAGAAGATGTGGGAGAGAAATAATGGAGGAAATACAGGATCTTGAGTGGTCACTCTGCCTTCTGGGGCCATTTGACAAAAAAAAAGCTATTATGCCAACAGGAAAAGTAGAAACATTGCCTGAAAGAAGATAAAAATGCCTATGTTTTTATATATAATTTGTGCATGTATCATAAAAGATGTGGGTGTAGAAGTTTGTTTGCTAAGAAAACGTGTGGTGGGGAGACAGCTGCACACTCTAGATCTTGTGACCTCCACTGTCAGTTCAGAATTCCGCCTAACTGACAAAAAATTTCAACTGCCACTGGGTTATAATGGCGTCGTTTTTTACAAATTATGTCACCATAGTAACTCTTAACGTCAATAAAAGTAACAGCAACACATCCCGCGACCAAGCGTTTTTTTAATATAACATTTGTGTGGGTGCTTGGTTTGGGCCGCGTTAAAATTGATGGAAGAATAAAATCTATATATAGAGTCACTTTTAGAGGTGGATAACAATTTGTGTCTGCCCTTGGAATGAATAGGATGCACGTGCTTCCTATGCATTCCTATGGCTGTCCCAAATTAAAAGAAGAAACAGACTTGATCAGTAATTCTTTAACTTCTTCCTAAATGTAGTCGAGCCTTTAGAAATTAATGAATCACAGTTAATAAGCACTGAAAGAAAGCACATTACATGTTTTTTAAACTTGTTGTAACATTACTAATATAAATATCTAATGTTGGTTAAATTTCTTGTAAAGACATGTAATATGCTATTCTAGATCACAGAAAAATAATGTTTTCACATGACATCTGATATGAAGATAAATGAAAAGCAACAGAAAATATAATATATTTTTTATTATAATATATTTTCTGTGTTGCTTTTCCTTTTATATATTATATAAAAAAGGCTGTTAAAAGACAAAAGTGTGGATCTCATACTTTTCACAATAGGAAACTGGTATTTCTTGTAACTAAAATTAAAAGGGTTAGGCACAATATCAGTTGAAAATGAAGATTGCAGGGCAGAAAATTACTTTCAACAGTTTAGAAAATGCACATTTGATCAGACAGTCCATAAAAAGGGTAACGAGAGCTTTGTATCCACCAAAGGGGGCAATGTGGTACTTTTTTTTCGAATCCTTTTTTTATGTCCTGTTGTGTGTCATGTGCCAGAACAGATTTGCTTTACAAAAAGGGTATCTTAAGATGAGAATCCCAATTGCATGAATTATTTTAATGAATGAAGACTGAATCTGAATCTAGCATTAGAGTAGGCAGGCCACATTTTTGTAATAGCAACCTGTTTGTATGACCTTCAACCATCAGGACTATTTGTGAATCGGTGCGCAAAGGTGTGTGTGTGTGTAGTGGGGTGGGGTGGGGGGTAAAGGGTATGTGTAGCATTGACGCAGAGAGACTGACTGGATATACACTCCTGATCAAAATTTTAAGACCAGTCAAAAAATTGCAAGAATTTGCATTTTGCACTATTGGATCTTAAGTAGGTTCTAAGTAGAGCTTCACAATGTTAAAAGAAGAAATCAG
>NC_051438.1:699606-714124 GCF_001649575.2 Kryptolebias marmoratus
ACTATGGTCTTAAACTTTTGATCAGCTGAAAAAATCATGTTTGAGTATAAATGCAGTTTGCAGAAAATTCCCTGCTCAAAGGTTCTTGTCTCTTGCACTGATTTTTTCATTTAACATTGTGAAGCTCTACTTAGAACCTTCTTAAGATCCAATAGTGCAAAATGCAAATTCTTGCAAGTTTTTGACTGGTCTTAAGATTTTGATCAGGAGTGTATTTATGTATATATATACATATACACACATACATGCATCCACTTGCACATAAACATATATATATACACACATACACACGTACACATACATAAATACAGGTGCATGAAAATACATTAAAAATGCAAAAAGTCAAAAATAATAAAAATAAATAATCAAAATTTCAATATATATAAACATATATATTCACACATTTACATACACATACATGTACATACATACATACAAAAAGTGTGTTCATGTTATGTGGGTGCATGTGTGCTAGTTAGCCACCTGGAGATGCACAGTAAAAAAAAAAAAGAAAAAAAAAAAGTGTCATTAACAGCAGACGGCTCACCATCTACAGCACCCAAGAGCAGAAAGGACAGGTGGATCCAGCTACAGAAGGCAGCAGCAGTCCCAGGTAAACAGACACTGGGCACCACCCCAAGACAGCTGTGCGTCCACACAGCGGTAGGTCGCCAAAGAAGCACTGGGCCAGCAATCCCCCGTAGGAAAAAGAGATACGGGGAGAGACGCAGGGCACCAGCCCCCAAACCCAGCCATACCGCCACCTCCTGCTGCGCAGGCTAAGCCGGGGGTCCAACCCCCCAATGGCCCGGAGCCCACACCCACTCCCAGCAAAGATACTGCCTAGCACCAAGCAGGAGGGCCCCCCCCAGAGCCAACACACCAGGCAGGCACCAGTCCAACGCAGCAGCCAGAACCCAGAAAGACCAAAGTGAAAGGGCATACAGGCATCCCCATTGTTAATCCAATCCCCTGAGGGGTCTAGAGGGAGGGGACGCCCATCAGAGCCCAGTGCAGCCCCCAAGGCCTCAGCCAAACCCCAGGAGCCATAGACCACCCCCGTGTGTTGCATGTGTGTCTGTGGTAGTGTGAAATGTGAAACGTGGGAAATGTTGCAATGGGTGCAGCTGTGTAAGTCTAAAGGTGCTTTAATATGGGGTCAGTAGGGCCCCACTGCTTGCAGACAGCAGGACCCTCCCTAACCCCGAAACTCTATGTGTCTCTAATGCATTAAAATAGAGGTGCAGGGCGGGGCCAAACATGGCAAGGGGAGGACTCTACCTGGTACTCCCCCCATGCCTGCAGGGCTCTCCGCCCCACACATCAAGACTCTATGGATGAGTTGTGTTGCATGTGCTGGGGGAAGGGGATGGGCACCAAGGTACAGGCACGATTCTCCCTGGGGCCAGCTCCACAACTGGCCCCCTACCGACCTGCCTGCCCACCTAAAGGAATGTGCTATTTTTTCCTTTCATGCCTGTAGGAACTAAAATAGGTCCTGGTGTGTTTTCTTCTCAGAATGTAAATTTCTTTGAACAACAACAGAACTGAGACTGGTGGGTCACTGCTTCGGAGTCAGGAAGTCTCAGTGTCAGTCTTTGAGAGCTGGTGGGAATGTAAATTTTTGTTAGAATAAACAAAAGTAATTAGTTTATGGTTGTCTTGGGGTTTTAGAAGAAGGGGAGAGTTTGATCAATGAGTATTTTGCTTTGATAAGATCAAGAGAGAGACATCTGAGTTTCCCTTCCAAACACTGATGAAACAGTCCATTTGCACTGGTCTATTAATACAGAAATAGCCCAGACTCTGACATAGGACCCTACAAAGTGAACTGCAATAATTCAGTCGAGTTGTGATAAAGGCAGATGTCATTATCTCCAGGTCCTTTTTTGTCAAGACTGGTTTCAATTTAGCAACCTGGCATTGCTGAAAGGAATTTTCTGCAAAACAACACAACGCTGACTTGAAACCTGAATCCAAGGTACTTGACATATTGTTCCAGATCACCAAGGTTTGGTAAAGGGGTGTGCAAATTACTGTTAGAACTGAATAGAATCACCTCTGTTTTCTTTTAATTAAAGCTCAGAAAATTCATGGCCATTTATGCCTTGATGTCATCAAGACACTTAAGAAGAGGTTGAATAAAACATGGACTGTTGGGTTTTATAGGGAGATAAATCTGACAGTCATCTGCATAACAGTAAAAAGAGATGCCATGGTTTTTCAAAATTGACCCTAAAGAAAGAAGATACAATGAAAAAAGGAGAGGACCAAGAACTGAACCTTGAGCAACTCCACAGGAAAAAGGTGCCGAAATGGACTTAAAGCTTAATGTATGAACAAAGATACAGTAATGCTGTACTGTATTAGAATACTGTGGTCAACAGTACCAAATGTTGCCAAAACCACAAAACTACCAGAATCAGTTGCTAAAAGGACATTGTTAAAAACCCTCAACAATATTTTTTCAGTGCTATGTTGATATTTCAAACCAGATTGGAAAATCACCAAAATCTCATTTCTGTCCAAAAAGTCAGTTCATTGGATATAAACAATTTTCTCCAATATTTTTAAAGGAAACAGTTTTGAAACAGTTCACCAAGATGTCAACGTCAGGTATTTTTATTTATTTATTTTTTATCAGTGGGTTTACCACAGCATACTTAAAACCATTGGGAACTACTCCATAGGCCATGGTACTGTTTATGATGGAGAGAGTTGTGAATCCAGTTATTATAATAATAATAATGATAATAATAATAATACATTTTATTTGAGGGCGGTTTTCAAAAACCCAAGGTCACTTTACAAAAAACAAATTAAAAACAAACCCAGCAAATATTAAAAACAAAATCAACAATCAATTATATAAAAGAAGTCATGATTTGACAACACTTAAGGCCATGTTAAAGTGAATATGCCAGTTTAAACAGGTGTGTTTTCAACTGTGATTTAAAAGAGGTAAGAGAGTCTATATTCCTAATGACAGGACGGAGCGAGTTCCAGAGCCAAGGAGGACAGCGACTGAAGGCTCTTTTCTCCATGGTGATGAGATGGGCAGAAGGAACAATAAAATGAGTAGCAGACGAGGATCTGAGAAAACGGGAAGCTGTGAAGATGTGAAGCAGATCACACAAATAAGGAGGGGCAAGGTTATGGATGCACTTGAATGTGAGAGTTAAAATTTTGAAATTTAGTCTGGCTTCTATGGGCAACCAGTGAAGCTGGTGTAGAACCGGGGTGATGTGTTCTCTGGATGGGGTGCAAGTTGTGACCCGAGCTGCAGAGTTCTGAAGGAGTTTATGGAGAGATTTATTTGGGTGACCAAAAAGAAGAGAGTCATGTCACAACCCAGCTCGATAACTGTGACAAAAAACAAAAAATGAGAACAAAAAAAAAAAATTTCTTAAGAGAAAAGATCTTCATGATTTATTTGTAAACAAAACAAAGTTTATTTTAGGTGTGCCCACAGGAGGTTTGGCAGACGACCTCCTTCCATCTTCCTGAGGAGAGGGAAGAATCTGGTTCGCCCCAGGGAGAACCAGCGCCCCTTCTCCTACGCTGACAACTGCAAGAAGAAATGATGGCCTCCTTTACTCTGTCACTGTCTGGCTGCGCAACTGCTGACTGACTACTTCTTCCCTCTGCTCTTCTCAGTTTTCAAGTCCCTCTGAGATCACTGGCCAGGTGCCCCGAGTCAGGTTGATTGGTTCAGCTAGTTAGATCCTGTAAAGGAAGAGAAAGAGAGAAAAACAAAGAGACAAACCCTGCCAAAGCAAGGAGGTTGTCACAGTTGCAATAATCAGTCTGGGAGGTGATAAGGACAAGGATGGCAGCAGCATGAAGAGTAAGGAAGGGATGGAGTCCGTTAATGTTGCATAACTGAAAGTATGCAGACTGGGTGACATAATTAATGTGAGATTGAAATGAGAGCATACTATCAAGTATGACACACAGACTCTTTACCTGAAGGGAAGAATGAACATGGGAATTGTCAATATTGATAGAAAAACTGAGATTTAGTGTGAGGATCTGGAGTTAGCTCCGCCTTTGGGCGGCGCTACTAACCCTTCCATTCTCAGCTGTTCCTGATTCCATTGATGAGCTGATCCAGCATTTAGGCCTCCGGCTGGTTCCAGACCAATGCTGGAGCATCAAACCTCACTGGTTAGAGTCTCAGCCGCAGGTTCTAACCTCAAGTTAGTGACTTTGATAATTTGTTGTATTTGCCCTTCGACCCAGGTTGCTGTCTCGCCTAGAGGGTCATTACCTGACGGGAACTTACCTGGATTACGTTTGAATTACTTACCTTGCCGGACAGCTGGATCACCTTGGAAACCTTCGTCACCTCCTCGACGCCACGAATGCCTTCTACACCTGTAAGAAAGAAAGAGACATTATTCTTAAACTCATCTGTTCTCAACACTAAAACCAAGACTTGTACCCGAGACTCACCTTGCTCCTTCTTGCCTTCCAGGCTGCTCCTGACCACCACCACTGTAGATACCTGCATCCTGTAAATAAAACCACTTACCTGATTCCCTGTCTCCGTGTCTGGTTTCGGCTTCACTCTATGGACAAAACACCTGGTTTATGATATTTAGTTAAAGTGAAGGCTGTACCAACAAGTAAAACTTTTGTTTTCTTACTGTTAAGTTTGAGAAAATTAGAGGAAAACCATGATTTAATTTCTATAAGACAGTCTGACAAGGAGATAGATTGGGTTTTGAGGAAATGTAGAGCTGGGTGTCGTCTGTGTAACAATGTAAATGTATATTATATTTGCAAATATGTGGCCAAGAGGGAGCATGTAAATATTGAATAAAAGTGGCCCTAATACAGAACCCTGGGGTACATCTGTACAAATGGGAAATAAACTTGAGGAGTGGGATTCAAATTGAATAAACTGAGAGCAGCCTAAAAGATATGAAGTAAACTCACAAGTGGAGTATGACTGATGGATGGATGCTAATCGGTTCAGGAGAATATTATGAGAAATGGTATCAAATGCTGAGATCAAGGAGGATGAGAATGGTGAGGAGACCAGAATCAGATGCAATAAAACGGTCATTATTGATCTTTAATAAAGGTGTTTCTGTACTTTGATGGGGGCAGAAACCAGACTAGAATTGTTCATAAAAAATATGCTTATTGAGGTGTGAGTGGAGCTGGGAGGCAACAACTTTCTCAAGGATTTTTGAAATAAAAGGAAAATTAGATATTGGGCGAAGGTTATCAAAATTATTAGGATCCGAACCAGGCTTTTGTTTTTTATTGGAGTCACAGAAGCCGTTTTCAGAGAAGGAACAATGCCAGTGTTAAGGGAAGAATGAATGATAGTGATTATGAGTGGAACTAATATGGGGAGACAAGCTTTAACTAACACTGTGGGATTAGACTGAAGCTGGCAGGTGGATGATTTTGATTCATGAATAATATTTGTTACATCAGATGTGGAAGGAAGAGTGAAACTTAAAGGTAAATGACAGGAGGACAGTGGGGAAAACAGGGTCAACTTTAATGTTAGCAGCTCCTATGGGGTTAAGTTGCTTGTAGATATCAGAAATTTTGACAGCGAAAAAAGACATGAGAGAGTTGCAAAAGTCAACACAGTACATCTGGGAGGGAAAAAAGTCTGGAGTAATTTTAGCAAACAAAGAAAAAAGACACTTGAAGTTACCTTCACTAGAACTGATCACGTAAGCCAGAATAGTATGCAGATTTAGCTGAGACAGCTGTCATGGATTTAAGTTGTTTTGAGTTTATTCTGTATTTGGATTATTGTTTTATGTTTCAATAGTTCAGTTTCATTTCTGGTTTCCCCTGTATTTTGTTTTGTTTCTTGTGTAATTTGGTTTTCTATGGTTTTTTTTTCTGCTTTACTTTTCACCTGTCCTCTGCTCAGTTTTTCCGGTTTGCCCGCCACGCCCACCTCACCTGTTCCTCATCATCTCCCAGCTGTAGTCCATTTTCCACTCGCCCTCTATTTCTTAAAAAACTAGTCTCTGTTCATTCATACCTTACTGGTTCATTCATTCTGACCTGCTGTTCATGCCCTTGTGTTTTTCCATGCCACGTTCATGCTCCTTAGGTCTTTGCTCCTCATTCTTTTGTTGTAAGGTTTTTGCTGCCACGTCAGCTTTTTGTTTTCTTGTTTTCTTTCTGTTAATAAATGAGTTTTCATTTAAATTCAGACTGTGAGTCTGCATTCTGGGTTTGCCATTATCAGATTCTGTTGTGTTGTCAAAAGCAAGTAACCCAGAGAACGGACGGACACAGGAGACAAATTAAGGTAAGTGAATTTATTTACACAATAAATAAAGTGACAGGTCGGGATCTGAAAGGGAAGGATAATGTTTTAGTTTAGGATTCAAGGACAGAGTTCTATGTGGAACTGTGAAGCTGGCAGGTTCTTACGAGTGCAGGTAATAAGTCGAGTTTGGTGGTGCAGTCCCAGGTGATCCAGGTGCGTATTTACAAGGTGCTCAGGTGAAAGGGTGTCCAGGTTAATCGGAGCAGGCAGAGTTCCAGGTTCCAGTCTCTCAGGTAAGTATTTCCCACAGGTTCCAGAAGGCTGGTTTTCAGGTAAGTGAGGCTCATCAGATTTCAGTCAGGTCTTGTAGGTTCAGGCAGGCAGCTCAGGTGTTGGAGCAGTCTCAGGTGGAACCAGGAAACTAGGTAGGTACAAGAGCAAAAGAAACAAATCAATATTTCTCAGATGAGAGTAACAGGAGTTGGCCGAGTTTACCAGTTGCAAACGATGCTCCAGCGAAGAACTACTCCTGCTGACTGCCTTAAGAACCCTCAGCCCGTTGATGAGGATCAGCTGCAGCTGACAAGCTTGACAAGCCAACCAATCAGAGAGAGAGGAGCAGCAAACCGGTGAGATTATGGCAGATTGCCACAGCCATGCACTACCCTAAGAACAATGCAGTCTTAATAAAACAAAATATGATTATTATACATTTCTTTGTGTAGTCCATTTTTCTTAAACAGGTGTTCCAGTTGGCGTCCTTTGGCTTTGAGATGATGCAGGTTGAGCGTAAACAAAGGTGCTGAGCTATAAAATGAAACAGACATGTGTTTGAGTGGAGCAAATGTATTAAGGTGGTTTTGGAGGTTGACATTATACAAGAAAATTAGTTCATCAGGGGTTGAGAAACTGAGTGAACAGGTCATATATAGCAGATGATAAGATATCAGGATCAATATCAATAATTTTCTTAAATTTTGAAATTTACTATATTTACATCAAACGAAATAAACATTTGATCAGAAAGGGGAAACACATTGACTTTGCAATGAATAAGGGTGACACCAGAACAACAAACCAAATCGAGGATATGACCTTTAGAATGAGTAGGAAATTCAATGTATAGCTGGAATCCCAAACTTTACAGACAGGAGGAAAAGTCTCTGAAAAGAAGGCTACTGTCATTGTCCATGTGAAAATTAAAATCACCAACAGTGGGAGAGAAAACAGAGAGATGAGTGAGAAGAGCAGCAAAGTCATACAAAAAATCCTTATTTGGCTTACATAGTCGATAAATAGTACATAAAAAAGTAGTAGTAGATCCGTAAAGATGTGATGCAGTATATTCAAATGAGTGCAAGAGCGGGGCAGAGACAGGGAGGACTTTCCAGTGCTTCCAATGAATTATTGTGAGACCACTGCCCCTTCCCAAGTTGCGAGGGTGACAGATATAAACAAACTCTGGTGGAGTTGAGTCGTTGAGGGCAGCAAAGTCATTTGGAGCCACATTTCAGTCAAGCAAAGAAAGTCTAATTTATGGTCAAAAAGGAGATCCTGGATGAAATGCCTCTTACCAGTGAGAGAGCGGACGTTTAATAGACCAAAGTTTATGTTTGAATTGCGATGCTTGACAGTAGGCTTAGCCGACCTAGCCAGTTTGTCTTTCTTCCACTTGCGTTCTGCTCTTCTGCACTGTCATCTGAATTCTCGAGTGGTTTCATTTAACCAGGGCCAAGATGTGCATTTTGGTTACCTGGTTTTAAATGGGGCCACTATATCCAGGGTCTAAATACAGGTGTCCTTAAATTGTGAGAGCAGCTCATTTGCGGTGAGTTACTCTGAAGTCCCATAGTCCCTGACTGTGTTGTTAATAAATGCAGAGGAAAAGAGAGCAGCAGTGCAGGAGTAAAAAGTTCAGCAGCTGAAGCTCAGAGGTGGTCAGTCTTTTGCAGTTGTGACTCCAAAATTATAATGGCAATGGCAATTATAGTTGCCATTAAATATTAGACAGGCTTCTTCTCTTGCTGTTTAAGTATCTCTTAAAAACATACTTATACTTAGACTCCTGGACGCCTCCCTGGTGAGGTGTTCCGGGCACGTCCCACCGGGAGGAGGCCCCGGGGAAGACCCAGGACACGCTGGAGGGACTATGTTTCTCGGCTGGCCTGGGAACGCCTTGGGATTCCCCCGGAGGAGCTGGCCCAAGTGGCTGGGGAGAGGGAAGTCTGGGTCTCCCTGCTTAGGCTGCTACCCCCGCAACCCGACCCCAGATAAGCGGAAGAGAATGGATGGATGGAATTCTGGCACAAAAGGTGGTGGGTGATATTCAATCTTAAAAGCAATGCTAGATCTATCTATCTATCTATCTATAATATATATGAAGTTTAAGTTCTCGTAACTGCGACGAGAACTTAAACTCACTGGTGGGGTGGCTAGTCAGGTTCGTTAAGTTCTGGTAGATACCACGCAGGTTTACCTATGTTGAGTAAAGTCGTACTCACTTAATTACAACACACACCTTTGATGTAACACAAATAACTCCAGACAACCAGCTGAATATTTTCTTTTAATAAGAATGTGGGGGAAAACAAAAAAAATCTTTAGTTCAACACGAGTTTCACATACCCAAAAATAAAATAAAGTTGCTAAGGCACTTTTTTTCTGTTCCGTTCCTTATGCCTTACTCACCTTAACTCCGTGGTGGTTATGAAAACTCTTCCTTTTAACTATTATCTTAATATAACCAGGATTCAACTTTTGTCACTAACAGAACTCCATACCTTTACCGAAATTTACAGTTCTAAATACACAAAATCACACATGGGCCCATACTCTCTCACACGCACACTGTCCGATACCGGTTAAGAGTGTTTTTTTCAGGCCTGATGAAGCTAGGGTGCGATGTCTCTTATACACTCCTCTTCTCCCCAGTTTAAACAATAAACCAACTCCGACCTGCTCGCTCAGCCGACGTCCTCTCCGTCGGGGATGCTTCGCGAGTCCAACTTCTTTTAGAACTCCACCACACGAGTTGCAGGACTACTCTTCAATCCCGCTAGCGCCAGCGTCGCTTTCCTCTCGCCACCTCGGCTCAGCCGCAGTTCTCCTAGTTTCAGCCACAGTTTTTCCTCCGGGCTTTTCGCTACAACACGCAACCTCTGCATGTCTCCGCAGCAATCTCCATCAGCTCCCTCTTTCTTCTCCTCTCCTGTGCTTTTTTTTTTTCTTCCCATCATCCCCTTCTTTTCCCTCCTTTTTTTTCTGTTGCGTTCACTTGTCCCTTGTTAATCTAAACTACTTTCGTAGATAGGAAAGTCAATACAGTCTTTAACTGAGGAGATAATTAGTCAAACAAGAATACACTTATGTAAAAACACAAGTCCCTTCCAGAAAAGCTTCGGCTTTCTGTTTTTTCCATAATTACTCACATTACAAAAGTACACACTCCCCACATTATATATATATATATATATATATATATATATATATATATATATATATATAAAATCACCCAGATAACGACTTACAAAAACAATAATACAATTTTCTTAGATATATTTTCTGTGTGCATAAAACCAACCTTGTAAATATTTTGTAAATATTAGAAGGCCTTAAATGCATGTTTTTTTAACCAGGGGTTACATATATTTAGTAGGATCATTGTAGCTTAGAAGTCATTGCCTTGGTCTTGTAATCCTGAGGCTGTGGGTTCAGGCCCAGGTCGTGTCAGAAATGGCATCCATTGTAAAAGAATTGCAAAATCTTTCATATGAGCTTGCTGTGGTGACCCCTGCAGAAGGAAGCAGCCAAAAATGAATTTTATAAAATACATATTTAGCCTTATTTGCTTTTTTAAACAAAGAAACAGGGCACATAATGGCAGCAAATGATACACGTTTGGAGCTAAAGTAGGTGTAGTTTATTCTTAGTGAAACAAAACCAAAGGTACAAATATAGGTTTTGTTTCACTTAAGAGTAATCAAGATCAAAACTCCATAAAATTGTGATCATGTGTGTTTGAAAGAAAAGATGGTATGATGGCCTTTTATTTTCATTTACATGGGTGTGCATATACAGTACATCTGTATTATCACAAAAACAACTTCCCTCACCGAAAGACTCTGGGACTACCACTGAAAGAGGAAAATAAATGCAAAAAGGTAGCAGAGTGTATTACCCTAGTTACACCTATGCTCTTACCACGAAGTAGTTATGAGAAGAAAGCTGCAAGATACAATACGATTAGATAATTTTTCAAGATGAACATTGTTACTTCTGCAATCGAACAATGGCAGCTTTGAACAGGGATTGCTTCAAATAATGGTCAGGGTCTAAAGTTGGACACCAACCAAAGACTTTGCCAAATGCTTTTGACCCTCAATCGTTAGACCTCCAAAGCTGAATGTCTTGAGTACAACCATTAAAGGAGGAAGAACACAACCTAAACTTACAGGTCTTAGCTTCCCCCTTCACATCAGCTCCCAAAAACATTCCTGCACTCTCAACTCCTACATCCCTATCCTCCTCCTTTCCTTCCCTTTCCTGCCCGCATTCCCACACACTAAAAACTCCTCATCACCCACTTCACCTCCTTGCTCTCCACTCACCCTGTCTTTCTTCTCTACCCCACCCCTAACTGTGAGTCCATTCCCTTGGTCACCACACACCGCAGTGTTCCCTTCTGTCCTCACACACGTTAATTAATGTTGTCCCTCCATCAACATTTGACACTTTAATAATATCAGCAGGAGGGTCTTTGTAATAGTCTCCATTTTGGTGGCCACGGGCTCCCTTTTTGCAGCAGCAGTGGCTGGAGCGGAATCCTATACATCAGCGGCAGATGCACCCCCTACCCCGCTCGCTCTGGATGGGTCCTCCATCTGGGCAACAGCAGCAGTGCACTGCTCCTCTGGATCCAGCAGGGCCGGCCCAGCCCTGATTGGGCACATTTTTATGATGTACCCCTTTTGGCCACATTCAAAACACTTCATATTAGATGAAGTGGCAAACAAAACATAGTCAAATCATCCAGCTTTACACGAAAACTTCATTAAACTCCTCATCCTTCCTGTTCAGAATCATGTAAAGTTGTCTTTTATGAGACCCAGACAGCACTTTTTAATCGAGGACAGAACCTTCCCGTGTCGGGATAACTCCTTAACCAAAAACTCATCACTAATGAACAGAGGTAGGTTAGACAATGTGATTTTAGTCGCTGATAACATAAGTGGCGACACCTGCAAAACTAAACCATTAACTGAAATTTTAGCCTCAACAACTGTTAAGCCTGCTCTACCTTCTCAACAAACAAAACCACAGCACCGCTCATATGGGCCACAGACCTGATGGATATATGTCCAACCTACCGCCAAACAAACTTCCTCCACGCTGGATGGGGAGCCGGCACCCTTCTAAATACCATTTCTCCGCATCAGCATGAAGAAAACTCCCGTACACACCACTATTGTGTCAGAGGACGCCAGCCAGGTGGATCTGACAGCCACGTCCTAACCAAAATTTGTAAAAACTATACCAAAATAACAAAAACCCAAAATAAAACAACTAACAGAAAACGGACACCAAGAGAAAACAGTAGAAAAAAGCCAAATATGGCAAAAAAAAAAAAAAAACTCTGATTTGCTCTTCTTCCACTCACTCCTCTCACACAAAGAAGATTTTTTGATTTTAACAAAAACTTATTTCACAATTATCAAGTGCACAACAATAAAAACACTGTTAAAAAACAAAAATCACATCAGGACAGGCTTTAAAATGATTTAGATAAGGTGTTTGTTGTACTACAGTTCTCCCTGAGTAGATACATTGCACAAAACCCAATTGAAGCCCCATAGCTGCAAAAATCCACCCCAGTGGCACTGAGGAAGAAAAACTCCAACCTCAGCCTGGAATTGACGTTGCACTTCCACAGAAAAAAAACACATCAAAAATAAAAGAAAAAAACCTACCTTCCTAACAATATGTTCATCCAATCAGAAAGTGACACCTATGTTAAAGTTAATGAAAAACTGGACAAATATAAAGACCTGGAAAAGGAAATTGAGTGTATGTGAAGCCTGAAAACAAAAATTATTCAAGTAATAATTGCAGCACTGGGAATTGTCAAAAAAGGGATGGACAAGATCCTCAACCAAATCCAAGCAACAAAAATGACAAAACTACTGTATAAAAAAAAAAAAAAAAAATCACACTCTTGAGGACAGTGCATATGCTAAGAAAGACACTTTTCATCAAATATGCTTTATCTCTATCTATTGCCTCATTAACCTTCCCGTGGCCGTCAAGTCAAATGGACCCAAAGGTAAAAAAGCTTTTCTTCCTTTCTTTGGTCACAAGGGTTTCAGGAAGGTTAAGACCTTAGGCTCAAGGTTTGAGCCTGGTTGTAGTGAAGGCTCGCCGTAATTTCAACTTGGCAGACTCACCCAGCTGTCCAGCATCACTCATCGCAGACCCTCGCTCACAGCTGCCAATTAGCATCCAGATTCGGTATATAAGGCTCCCTGTCCACGGCTCCTCCTGCTCGCCAGCAAAGTTCGTCCCACTACCTCCCCCATCTCCACCCTCGCTTTCTCAAGTTCCTTTGGACTCCCCTTTCTTGTCCTCCACGCCACCACCAGGTCTGGGACCCGGGGGAAGACTACCCTAATCTCTCACTCTACATTGATCATTCAAGCTCACAGTGGTTCTCTGGAAACTCGTCTTCTGCCGGGGCCCAAGCACCAAAGACCTCTAGGGACGAATCAGGCTCTAGCCAATAAAACACTAATTGTCTTTATCTCTCCGTGTGAGTCTCTCCAGGTTGAAATGTTGTAAAATAGGCTAAATTACTCGATTCCAAAGTGGAACAAATGTATTCACTCACCAATTTAAATCATTGAATTCAGGTGCTCCAATCACTTCCATGGCTTCAGGTGTATAAAATCAAGCATCTATGCAGACTGCTTCTATGAACATTTCTGAAACAATGGGTTACTCTTAGGAGCTCAGTGAATTCCAGCCTGGTACAGTGTTGGGATGCAACCTATGCAGTAAGTCCAGTTGTAAAATTTCCTCGCCACTAAAAATTCCACAGTCAACTGTTAGTGATATTTTAACAAAGTTGAAGTGATTTGGAATGACAGCAACTCTGCCATGAAGTGGTAGGCTACATAAAATCACAGAGCAGGCTCAGCAATTGCTGAGGCGCATAGTGTGATGAGGTCTCCAAAGTTCTGCAGAGTCAATAGGTACAAAACCTCATGTGGCCTTCAGACTAGCTCAAGAACAGTGTGTAGAGAGTGTCATGAAATGGGTTTCCAGGGCTGAACAGCTGCATCTAAGCCTTAGATCACAAAATGCAATTCAAAGTGTTGGATGCTGTGGCATAAAGAATGCTGCCACTGTATATCAACATGTTCTCTGAAGGGACGAATCAGGCTTCTCTATCTGGCAATCTAATGATAGAGTCTGGGTTTGGTGGTTGCCAGAAGAACTGTATTTGTCTGACTGCATTGTGCCAAGTGTAAAATTTAAGGGAAGGGGGATTATGACGTTGGGTTGTTTTTCAGGCCTCGCCCAACATCAGTGTCTGACCTTACAAATGTGCTTCCGGATGATTGGTCAAAAATTCCCACGAACACACTCCTGAACCTTATGGAAAGCATTCCACCTCCGCGGGTGGTCTCTTTTTCATCCTTTTTCATGAGTGGCGGTGGCTCAGGAAGTAGGGGGTTTGTGCTGTAATCGGAGGGTTGCTGGTTCGAGCCCCCGCTCCAGCTGTCTGCCGTTGTGTCCTTGGGCAAGACACTTCACCCACCTTCCCTACTGGTGGTGGTCAGAGGGCTCGGTGAAAAAGGGGATGGTGGCGCCGGTGTGATGGCAGCCTCACTTCTGTCAGCCCGCCCCAGGGCAGCTGTGGCTACAATGAAGCTTACCACCATCAGTGTGTGAATGTGAGGATGAATGGGTGAATGATTGTAGTGTAAAGCTCTTTGGGGTCCTTGGACTAGATAAGGTGCTATATAAGTGCAAGCCATATACCATTTAGCCATTACTCTGAGCTCGGGTCCTCTACCAGAGGCCTGGGAGCTTGAGGGTTCTGCGCAGTATCTTGGCTGTGCCTTGAACTGCACATTTCTGGACTGAGATGTCTGATGTTGTTCTTGGGATCTGTTTTAGCCACTGCTCCAGTTTGGGGGTGACTGCCCAGAGGGCCCCGATGACCACAGGCACCACTGTGGTCTTTACCTTCCAGGCCTTTTCCAGTTC
>NC_051438.1:714678-730449 GCF_001649575.2 Kryptolebias marmoratus
ATATATATATATATATATATATATATATATATATATATATATATATATATATATATATATATATATATATATATAAATATAAAAAAAAACACACACACATGAAATATATGTACAAAATAAACTTTTGCCAGATTTGGCCCATGTGCCACCATTTGATGAACACTGATCTGAATAATAAGACCTTTCAGATTGTTTTTTTTTTGAATGCATTTTAATTTTTTCCTATATTATAGTTGTTTAACCAGCATGGCCACAAATCTGATTCTTACAGTCTTGGTAAGGTGGTGGAGGTGAGATGCAGCTTTGTTTGAAGCCTGGATGAAACAGGATTTGAAAATAGATTACTTAAAAAGTTGCTTTAGTATCTTTTGGTTGTATGTGTTTGGTATTCTGTGAGACGCAGCACAACAGGCAGGATATGAAAATAGGAAAGGTAATTATGGTACTTGATTCTCAGAACTTCAGCACATTGTCTTTTATTGCTTTTCCCGTCTAAAAGTATTTTTCCATTGAATTAACACAAACTCAACCTGCACTACGCTTAAAAGCTTATGTAAACAAAAAATACATTACAACAAAACTGAAACACACCCAACCTACAGTACAATCAATTTTCCCTCTTTAAAGAACATTTTCAGCTGATAGTCATAAATCTGACCCTTGGCATTACAGAAATGCTTTGCTGTCAGACCAGCTTTTCGTTCACATATGTCTCAGAGTTGTTTGTCAACGTATTTTTGGAAGGTTTAAATTTATTTCTCCTGTTATTCTACTTAGACTAATTAGTGAGAAGTTAGGATACAAAAACTGGAACAAGCTTTAACACATTAATTTACAAGTAGTATTATCTTTCTTTTAAAACTATTTTGAAACCTATGATTTTTTTTTAAACATTCCTCAAGTGCAGTAGTTTAGGTGATTTTTAAATATTTATATAACTGGGTTTGTTTCTTTCATTTTTTTTAAAACTAAGACAACAAAAAATAACTAAGGAAATTTCAGCGTACATACAAACATTGTGGGAAACGTAAAGAAATTTGTGTTTGATCATTTTTTTCTTTATTAAAACAATGCCTTTTGGCAATAAATTTTATACCATTGGAAAGCCTGTTTATTTCAAAATTGCAAAAATTACTATTTCAAAAGTAAAATGCATTTGTGGATTAAGCAGCAGAACTGAGTATGTGGTTTCCCAGCATGAAAAACTTGTCAAATCTTTGAAAATGGCTCATTCTGCAATTGACTCCTATTTGGTGTTGTTTGCCAATATTGGATTGAATGACTGAAGAAACAAGACATATGGGGAGTTAAACAATTTATATATTTAACCAACAGGGCCCTTAGTGAAATAATTGTGAAAGAAACAAGCTTTTCAACGGTATAAGGTTTATTGCCAAGAAGCATTGCTAAACTACAACAGCGGACCTGAGAACTGGGCAACGTGGAAGTTTCAGATGGAGCATTTGCTAATAGCTAAAGGACTGTGGGGCATGCTAACGGAGACGGATATGCTAGCTTCGGATGCTAACACACAAGCTCGGGCAGAATTCGAGAAACGGAGAGAAAGAGCATTTTCCATGTTAGTGCTGAATGTGAGTACACCCCAGTTGTATTTAATAACAAGCTGCCAATCCCCAAAAAAGGATTGGGACATGCTTAAAGGACATTTTGAGAGAGACACCTTAGCAAATAAATTGTTCCTGAAGAAGAAATATTTCAGATGTGAAATGAAAGAAAAGGGAAGTTTAAATGATCATTTAAAACGAATGAAGGAACTGACTGATCATCTTAGAGCAATAGGTGCTGTGATTGAAGAAGAAGATCAGATTTTAACACTCCTTTGACATTGCAGTTTGTTCAGCAAGCATTAATAAATGAAGAGCAAAAAAGAGTCAATGTTAATGTTGACTACAGTGCTGCTACATCAGGTGGTCCATCAGCCATGTCAACACAAGTTCACAGAGAAATGCAGGACAATTCAAAAGCAGTGGGAGCTGAAAGACAGAGCTCATGGAGATGTTACAAGTGTGGCAAAGAAGGACACATAAAGCGTAACTGTCCAAGCTGGAAAAAACAAATCAAAAATCACAAAGCTAAACAAGTGGTCTGTGAAAATGAAGATGACCCCTCTGAGAGTGCCTTTGTTGCAAAAAATGCAAATCCTAATGAAGGATCAGGACAAGTTGAGTTGTTGATATATTCTGGAGCATCAAAACATATGACCTGTGATAAAGAAATTCTTAAAGAATTCCAGCAGTTTTCAAAAACACAATCTGTAAAACTGGGTGATGCCAGGGTGGTTGAAGCCCAAGGACTTGGCATTGTTAAAATGAACATGACCTTCAAAGTCAGTGATGCTAAACCTGCCACCATGTGTTGTACGTTCCAAAATTGTCTGGAAATATTTCTCAGTGGGAGCTGCTATAAGAAAAGGAAACACAATGCAGTTCAAAAACTCTCGATGCTATATACGTGGCAAGGATGGAACTCTTCAAGGAATGGGAACACAAAGATCTGATGGACTGTACCAGTTGGATGTTAAAGAAGCTTTGCCTGTCTGTTATAGTACATCAAGTGCATCAGTAACAGCTAATCTGTGGCATCAGCGCTTGGGTCACACCACCAAGCTGAAGGAACTAGAAGATTTGGTGAATGGAGTGAAATTCTCTGCAGACTAAGAACTTCCTTTCTGTGAAGCCTGTGTGGAGGGCAAGCTGACGAGACAGCCATGTAAGGCAGTGGGAGAAATTTGTTCCAAATGTAGGCTGCAGCTGATCCATAGTGATGTCTGTGGACCCATGCAGACTAAATCAATAGGTGGATCAAAATACTTTGTAACCTTCATTGATGACTTCTCTCGCTGCTGTAAGGTTTACTTCATGAAACAAAAAAGTGAAGTCTTGAGCAAATTCAAGGAATTTGAGAAAACATTCTCCAATGAGTGTGGACATAAAGTTGCAAGACTGAGATCAGATAATGGTAGGGAGTACATTTCAAGTGAGTTTCAAAAATATTTGAAGGCTCAAGGTATCCACCATGAGATGTCCGTACTTCATACACCTCAGCAAAATGGAGTTGCAGAAAGAAAAAACAGGACATTGCTTGAAGCAGCTAGAAGCATGTTGTCACATGCTAAGCTACCAAAGATGTACTGGGCTGAAGCAGTAGCAACACCAGCCTACATTTAAAACAGATTGCCAACATCTGTCCTGAAACAAGAGACACCCTACCAACGATGATCTGGCAAAAAAACTGACATAAGCCATGTGAGAGTGTTTGGTTGTGTTGCTTATGCACATGTCCCAGATGCTGGAAGACAAAAACTAGACAAGAAAGCTGTAAAGCTCAGACTTGTGGGATATGCAAACAACGCAAAAGGTTATCATCTGTTTGATGAAGAAAGGAGAAGAATTCTGATTCGAAAGACTTTGATTGGAAACATTAGGTGGACATTTCCTGTTCAGAGAAAGAGGTGACTACCATCCCAGAGCAAAAGGAAACTACTGATGATGACATCACTGTCACTGAAACTGTTAAAAGAGGAGGCAGAATCAGAAGGGCTCCAAAGAGATATAGATATGACGAGTTTGCAGATATGGTGACTGTTGATCATTGTGCTAATGTGTGTTCTGTCACAGATCCAACCACACTGAAAGAAGCATTAAACAGTCCAAATGCAAAAGAATGGCAAGAAGCGGCTGATTTGGTATATGAGTCACTGCTAGAAAATGAAACCTGGGATCTGGTGGAGTATCAAAGAAGGACAAAGGACAAAGAAGTCATTGGTTCAAGATGGGTGTTCAAAGTCAAGCATCAAAGTGATGGAGAAGTGGAGCGATACAAGTGCAGCACACAGTGTTGCCAAAGGTTACTCATAGCTGTATGGTGCTGACTACAATGAAACGTTTTCACCTGTGGTATGTTTTAGCTCAATTCGTACATTACTGTCCTTTGCCATCCAGAATAATCTACATGTACATCCAATGGATGTTGTCACGGCATTCTTAAATGGACACCTAGAGGAAGAAATATACATGGAACAACCTGAGGGATACATCAAACCAGGTCAGGAGCATCTTGTGTGCAAGCTGAAAAAAAAAAAAAATCAATCTACAGACTAAAACAGTCTCCTTGTTGTTTGAACAAAGAGTTCACAAAATTTATGATGGATCTTGGATTTAAGCAGAGTGCCTCGGATCCCTGTGTGTTTGTGAGGTCATCACAGGAGCTGGAGATAATTGCAGTTTATGTAGATGATCTGATGTTGATTACAGAGTCAACTGAAAGCATGGATGAGTTAAAACTGACAATAACAACAAGACCAGATATAGCACAAGCAGTGAATACAGTGTCAAAGTTTTGTGCAAATCCAAGTACTGCACATCTGACTGCTGTGAAGAGGATTCTTCGATACTTAAGGGCACAGTTAACCTTGCTTTGAAGTATGACTGTTCAGAGAACAAAGATTTGACTGGCTTCTCTGATGCTGACTGGGCTGGAGATCAGGACGACCGCCATTCAAAAACAGGCAACATATTTCTACTGAGTGGAGGAGCAGTGAGCTGGCTGAGCAAAAAACAAGCAACGGTTGCACTTTCAACAGCAGAAGCTGAGTATGTTGCTCTCAGTCAAGCAGCTCAAGAGGGTACCTAGCTGAGAAGATTACTGAGTGATCTTGGTGTGGTCACAAAACCTACAGTGATTCTGGAGGACAATCAAGGAGTCATTGCAATAACAAAGAATTTGGTGGACCATTCAAGAACCAAGCACATAGACATTCGCTATCATTACATCCGTGAGTGTATGCAGAATGGTGAAGTCAAGTTGGAGTACTGTCCAACAGATGACATGAAGGCAGATATCTTGACAAAACCTCTTGCAAGACAGAATTTCAAGTATCTTAGAAGATTGGACTTTTTCCAGTGTAAATTTGTGATAGAATGTCTTGCTATGTAGTTATATTATAAAGTTGACAATATTTTTTGTTGTTGAATATAGCAAGACAAAAAGGTAAACTATAAACAGAAGGGACTAATAAGTTAGTCTTGCAAGTTGAGTTAAATTTATTATTATTTATTTATTATTAATATATTATATATATATATTATTAATATATTTATTCTGTGTTGTCTACTTGTAAGTTTTTGCTGCCACGTTAGCATTTTTTTTTTGTTCATAAATTTAATTTTTCTCTCTAGCTCCTCATAGCAGCCTTCATTCATGGGTTTATATTCTACAAACAGTGACAGATGGATCTGAAAATTCTACTGCAAAATCAGTGTTTTGATTACTGTTACGGTCCCTGACCTGCAGTGGGGGGGGAGCTCTCTTCATGAGAGACCTTTTCCTGTATGTTTCAAGTTTACCTGGTTGCCACAGGTGTGGGGTGTTACAGCTCGTCAGCTGCTCCATAAAGAGCTTCACCTCAGATGTGCCAGGGCCCTTCTTTTTTCCTCTGGGCCTTGATCTGGTGTGATCTTGTCTGTGTGTTGTATTTTGAAAGACCTGTACAGTAGTTTTGTGTGGGCAATTTGCTGTTAGGTTACTGACAAGTAAAGTTTGTGTTTTGTTTTCTTTTCTCACAGTGGAAGCTGGTAGGGGTTCTCTGACATTTTTGTTCTAACTCTTTTTCTCCTGTTTTGTGGCCAGGCAGGAAGCTTAGCCCTTGTACTTTTAAGTTTACCCTAAGCTAGAGATATTTTGTTTTCCTATTTAGAATGGTGTTTTGTTTGTTATTTTGGCCTTGGAGACCCTGAAGCTTAAAGCTTCACTGTGTTTTAATCTCTTATATTTTCGTCATGTTACCCTTTTAAAATAAATTGTACCTTATCTATGGACATCAACTGCTTGAGGTTTACTTGCTTGGTTTGTGTTACACCCCAGTGCCATGACTAGAGTCCATTAAGAGGGTTGTAACAATTACCAACTTGAAGAGGTCCATCCAAGAAGCAGAAGCCAGGGGAATAAATACGATGTTCCTCACCAGACCATCTGTGTATGCTCTGAGATTGAGTAATACTGAATGGTATTGTTTTCAAACAATATTCAATTGTAGATGTACATCCACTGATTACGTTTTAAAAGTTTTATTAAAATCAGGCCACTGGCCCATGAGATATTTTGCTAACATTACAGACAAACACTGTACCTCTGCCTTTGGCAACAATCAATGAATATTACAGCATGACAGTGGCTACTAGGCCATAGAGTTTTTCCTTTCTACTGTTGCCGATGTGCTGCTCAGGATGTGCGACTGCAGTAAAGTGAAGATTCAACGCAATCTGCTGACTTCCTTAGATAACTTTTACTATTTGTTTTTCATAGTGTATGTAAATGTTTTTGAACAGTGCCCTGACAAGCCTTTTATTGTGACTTGGTGCTATATAAATAAAGTGAACTAAACTAAATTAACATCAAAACTTTCTATATGTTAGCTGATACCAAAAAACACAATAGCATTTTGCAGCCAATATAAATGTAGCCCATGGCTAAGTTTGCTAAACATCCATCCATTGTTTTTCTTTACTTGCTAGATTCCTTTCAGGGTTGTGGTGTCTATTTCCAGCTGTTGATGGGCAATTGGTAGGGTACAACCTAGACAAGATTCTAGTCCATTAAAAGAGTTTACAAAACACTAAAGCAAAACTTAGTACACAATATTGTAGAGGTTCAAACCTACACAAAGGAAGTGATAAATAGTTTGTTAGGAAAGTGTTTGTTGATTATTATCAGTTTGTTTTTCCAGTTGAAGAGTAAAAGAGAAGTAGTTTTGCAGTTGAAGGTCAATGCTTTTTATAATGATGAAAGTGTAATAAATATACTGGCTTGATAAAATGTTGTTCTTGAAATATTAAGTTTATAGGAAACAGGCAGTTCATCAAAAAAAATTGTCAATCTGATGACAAGCCTGATCTTTCTTGCTAATTATATGCATTTTGACCTTTTTCATAGTCATGCTCTGATTTAGAATAATCCAAGATAAATCCCTAATCATTTGTGGCCCCGATTTTACTGCCATCTACAGAGCTGCTGTGATGAAAACTCAGTTTTACATATATTGCTGATCTTGAATAAATTTGTGACCTAACTGATGAAATTATCATCATCATCATCCTGAGAAAGCACTACACATACAAATTCTCATATTGTTTGAAGTCAATGCCTATTCATTAATTGATCATATTTTAAACTTGTTTTAAAAATAACATACTTACAACTGATTACCTTTTGTAATAATACATTTTCTAGACTAGTCTACTGAAGTTTTTAATTTTAGATTGTCTGGCAAGAAATATTTCTTTACAACTTTTTTGAAACCCTGCAAAGCAAAGCAGAATAAAATTAGATTATTTTATTTTTTGTGAATGGAAGAACTGTTGCAGATAGAAGCATGTTTAAGCTTTTGAGACATGGAGAAACCTAAACTAAAAATCAAAATAGAGCTCTTTTGAGTTAGTGACAAAAAAAAAAAAAAAAATTGTCTCATGATTTTCTGAAATAAATTGTCCAACAAATCAGTCTTATAAGTTCTTTCTTAGTTGCATAGATATCTTGATATTATATATGATCTTCCTGAAATGAATAAGCTTTTAATAGGAATCTATTTAGACCTAAGTAATTTCACGTAGGCGCCCTCTTTGGAGCCAGAATACGAAATACCCTTTGAGTTGGTATTCTAAAGGACTTATTTTTTTCTCTAAAAATTGAGACTCATTTTAATTTTGTTTTTCTTCCTCTATTGGTTTTTTTTTAAGATTCCAATTCCAACAATGATTCTCCCATCATTCGGAGCAATGCCATGACACGCTAAAACTGGACCCCAATGGATTATTTTAAGCAGTACATCGATGACTCTGTGTTTGAAGTGATGGCCCTTTGCACTAATCAGCATGAAGTCCTTGTGTCTGGAGCAACACTAAATACCCCTCCTGAAGAACTGAAGACATTCTTTGGGAATTTTATTTACATGGGCTGTCTAGTATACCCAAACATTCAAATGTGTTGGGCCTCAAATACCAGAGTTCAAATTGTGGCAGAATCCATGACCAGAAATCAGTTTTACAAGCTTAGAAATTCCATTAAGATTGTCAATGACCTTGATGTTTCAGATAATGAAAAAAGAAGTGATCTCTTGTGAAGAATCAGGCCCCTCTGACAAGGCTGAGCGTGAACGGAGTCAGAGCGAGAGGACACAGAGAAAGGTTTAACCTGTTATTTGAAAACACCAGACAATTAGGCTCGCTAATATTAAGAGCGGCACTCACAATCTGGAATCAGGCTTGGTCTGGAACAGGCACGACAACCAGGAACTGCGAGGTGGAAGCAGCAGTGGTCGTCAGTGAGGGGATTCGGCAATTGGGTAAGTCCAGAGACAGGCAAGGGGTCAGAACCAGGAAATCCGTAATCAGCAACCAAATCCAGAGAGGGGTAATCCACAAGGCGAGGTCCAGAGAGAGTAAGCAAGGTTTGTTACCAGTTGTCTGAGTCTGTGAAGGTGTCCGGCAAGGAGCAGGCAGAAGGCGAGGGTCGAGAACGAGGTAGGCATGAACTGTGAAAGATTGCTGGACATCAACTGGGCATAAACCGGTCAATAATCTGGCAAGGAGTGAGTGTGAGCTGTGATCTTATATACTGGCTGTATCAGGTGAGACTAATGGTTGTGATTACATGGGCATGGAAACAGAGGCGTGGCATGAGACTGTGAGGTAGTGGAAAGTTACTAGGAGCTGTGGTCTGTGAGCAGGAGGCGTGGCAGGAACAGTGAGCTGTGACACCCTCTTGACCAAAGTAAGGCAAGGATGTTTGAGTCGGCCTAGAACAGGGAAATTGTGCATTGATGAACAAATGGTTCCATTTACTGGTCGATGCCCAGTGTGCCAGTATATACCTGGCAAACCACACCCAACTTGATTGAAGGTGTTTGTCTTGGCTGCACCAACTGGTCTGGTCTTAGACTTTGTAGTCTACCAAGACAAGACTACCTTCCAAGTTACAGGTGGAAATGGCATTGGAGAACAAGCTGTCCTTCATTTGGCAAAGTCTGTTCCTCAAGGAACCCACCTGTTCTGTCCCTGAGTTCATAAAAAAAAAAGTGTTCTTTCTGTGTACAGTGAGAAACTCAGCGTTTTGTGTGAAACACTTCCATCTAGCGACTGCAGGAGGTATTGCAAGTAGGTCATGGAAAGGTTAAGTTTCACTTCTGTTTTTTTTTTTTTGTGCACACGAGGAGTACGGGAGAAGACATTTTTGTTGCTCATTGCTCATGTTCAATACAGGACAATCTGTAAGTTTTATAACTGGAAAGTGTTGAACACGTAACATTTGCTTTATTTAGGACGCTCATTCGAATTAAGAATGTGTTATTGTGTTTGTATTTTTCAGTTTCACAAAAAAGAAATGGAAAAGGAATTATGGTTCAGTCCTATCCTCCAGGGTCAGACATGGAGGAAAGAACTGATCATGAGCTGGAGCCGCAGAGGTTAAGTTCAGGAAACTGACAACCTTACTTTATCTGGAGATGACAAGATTTGGGAGAAGGTGGAGTTTCCACGCTGGGGATGAGCTCGACTGGAGGAGGGCAAAAGTCCTGGAGAGCAGTCCGATCCTCTGTCTTCCAGATAAAAGGATGCAAGTGTTGGAAGGCGGGCAGGCAGGAAACGCTTGGCGGGGTGTCTGGGAGAAGGCGAGGAGTAGCAACTGGCAGACTAAGGCAGAGACCAGTAAATGAGGCAGAAGAACAGATCCGGGAAGGGTCCCCGGGAGAACTGAAAAAGTGGAGAGAAAACAGAAGAGCACAAGGGGTAAATAACTACCATTAGCTTACAAGTGCTAGGAATAATTACTACGACCAGTACCACTGGATGAAGTAAAACCCTCTGGCATCTGCCTCAGGAAAGCTGCTCTCAGATGAGCTGATGAGCACCAGCTAGAGGCTACACCTGCCAGCCACACCCTGCAGAAAAGGTAAGGATGCACACACACTGTCAACCAGTACACAACCCAGTGGATACAACAACCCCAGGGTCGTTTGGTGGGGTAAAATTAAAGGAGACCACACAAGGATTTTCTTACTTGAAACAAAATAATTTATTAAAATTATACTAAAGAAATGAAACCAGAACAGGAATACCTGAAATGAGAAACCAAACTCAGATTAATCACAAACCCATAATAAGTAAAAGCCAACGCAAACCTAACAAGCTAACAATTAAAAAAAACATCCAAATGGACATCTCAGGAGGGAGAGGGAGAGCCTCTCTCTTGTGCTGCACATATGGCAGCTTTTAAGCAGCAGCAATTAGGCCAACCAGCACCACCAGCAGAAGGCCTGTCTCCAAAACCCTGCAAGAAAAGTGAGCTGTAACATGATAGAAATAATTACAGTAGTGTAACTGGGTGGTTTATCCGTTCCTAAAATGGTGTTTATGTAGGGGTGGTTGTAAATCCCCATGCATGTTGAGACCATGAACGCACCCTTGACCCACTTTCATTTTTGGTCTTCAGTGTTGCCTGGCTCATTAGTATGTGGGTGCCAGGTGTGCATGCCAAGCAATGTATTTTCTGGGACGTTGGCTGTTTGGTCAGTCGCTATCTGTGTTGCTGCAGGTGTGGGAGTGTCTTTTGTTGGATGAGCGCTGGCTCCGTGCTCATCAGGTTGTTGCAACAGGCCCTGATCCATAAATGGGACATCTGTACTGGATGTATGCCAGTGTGTAGCAGATTTCCACAGTGGCTGGTTGGATTCAACTGTTAGTGGGATTGTGACTGATTGTTAAGATTACTGCTGTTGCTTTATTATGCTCTCTTTAGCACCAGCACTTTAGATCCAGTACTTTAGCACTAGCACTTTAGAACCAGCATTTTAAATCTGTTGTGTTTGTATTTAAATCTGTTGCCAGTACATCATAACTACCACTTTTTAGAGCATCTTTTTACATCAAGCCAATTAAGTACATAGCTCTGTAGGATTTTGGTTTATGTAATTTGGGATTTTTTTTTTTTCTTTACTTACTTCGTTTTGGGTTATTGTGTGTTGATACTAATTTGGGTTGTAGTGGGTTTTGTTCCAAATTATTATAGCCAATTTTGCCTTTAGTTGCTGTTTCTCATTGGGTTTTAATATTAAACTGTCTACTTTTTGTAAAACAGGAAAATATAAATAAAACATATTTTCCACACTATGTCAGGGTTTATTCTCACCTGACCTAAATAAAGGTCTTATGGTCGTGTACACTTTTGTCTGAGGGGAACAAAATCATCATAGTGTTCTCCAGCCAGCGCAGCCATTTGCTGTTGGACCAGTACCTAGGTCACTGCTTGGGTCATCTTGCTCCTAAGACAGGAAATGAGACAACAAAAAAACACAGCAAACAACAACAGAAAAATTATCACAGGCAATAGGGCCTTCAACAACAATTGCCACCAAAAGCCAGATGTGAGCCATGCCCACAAGTCCCAGCCGGGCTGTGGTTTGTTGTCCTGGTTCATGGCGTTTTGTAGGCTCCTCAGTGACGCCATGGCTTCTTCAATGTGGGGGTGTCATTTTCCCCAGGGATGTAGGTACAGCATGTTCCAACGATGTGACACACTTCTCCCTGGGCAGCAGTTACCAAGTCTAGAACCATACGGTTCTCCATCACCATCAGGCGGATGACTGAGAGCTCAGTTTGTTGGCTTTCAATGATCTGAAGAGTCAGGTTTGTTAACACCTTCAACCTTTAATCAACTGTCTCCAGGCGTAGCATGATTTTGGCTACACCAACGTGCGCAGCCGCTGCCAGGAGCACCTTTCCAGCTTTAGACCAATGCTTGAATTCCTCTGGTACGTCAGAGCCGTAGACAGCGTTATGGGGTTTGAAGTGCAACACAGTGTGATCCAGCTCGCGCTTTGTTCTCCTGTGAGTTTCATTGTGGACATGATATATGAAAAATGTTCCATCTGAAACTCGAACAGGGGCACATCTACCTATCCAGTTCCCTCCTGGTAGTGCATTGTACAGACGGCGGCCCCACAGCCACATCCCTTGGATGACGGGGCGTGTGGCTGTGTTAGCTTGTTCTAAAATTGTGAAGAAGGACACCTGTAAGCACCCAGATGTGTTTCCTATTAAAGGACCATCATTCTAGCCTTATGTCCAGTATTGGGGGTGAGTCATGCCTTTGGGGACGTTGGCCATCATCGGGTTAGGCGGAACTCCCTCCCACTCAAGTACATCCATCCGAACAGGTGTAGTTTTGGTACACCTGCGTATCGTTCATCCCTATAGCTAATGAGTAAAACGCCTGTGACTCAGAGCGAGAGACGCTGCTTTCCAGGATGTTTCTAAGCTTGATGCAATAAGCAAATCATCTACATACACCAGGGGTGTCCAAAGTCGGTCCTCGAGGGCCGGCATCCTGCATGTTTTAGTTTTCTCCCTGGTTTTACACACCTGGATCAAATGATGGCTCATTAGAAGGCCTAAGCAGAACACTGACTTGCTGAGGAGGTTGTTACAACCACTAGGGAGAGAACTAAAACATGTAGGATGCCGGCCCTCGAGGACCGACTTTGGACACCCCTGACATACACCAATCGCTGATAGTCAGTAGGTAGCTCGAAATCAGCCAAACAGGCCATTATAGCTTGAGTGAAAATAGTGGGGCTGTCAGCGAACCCCTGGGGTAATCTTGTGTAAGTGTACCCCTGGCCTTTAAATGTAAAGGCAAACAAATATTGTGAATTTGGGTGGATTGGGACTGAGAAAAATTAGGTCTGGCTTTAAAGAGTTCAACAACATGTGTGGATCAGGCATATTAGGGGCTCAGGTTTCCACGGCATCATTCACTGCCCTCAGGTCTTGTATCATGTGCCAGCCAGTGCCATTTGTTTTTTGAACTGGAAAAATCGGGGTGTTACAGGGGGAATCAGAACATTTTCTAATAATCCCTCCTTGTAACATATCTTTTATAACAGGGTCAATGCCTTTAACAGCTTCCTCCTTTAGTGGATACTGTCAAATTCCGGGCCTCCAGTCTGCTCTTGGTTTAATTTCAACTGGGGGAATGGATTGTATGAGACCTACGTCTGAAGGACCCTGGGCCCACAGATCAAGTGGTATCTGCAGACAGCTTCTCCTGTCACCACTTCGCACAAACTTTTTTTCCGCACGTCACAGCTAGGGCTGTAGCTCCACCCTCTTCCTTGTTTTTTTCATAATCTGTCGCAGTTACAGAATTTTGTATTCTCTTGCCCACATCTTTCCACGTTAGAGCATAAGGCTTCAACAGTGAAATGTGTGGTATTTCTGTCAGTTTATAGAGATCTTGCTGTTCTGATGAAAGCAGAACAGAAGCTGCTGCAAAAGACCTTCTGTCTGTGTAGCAGTTTGTTTTGTTGTTCAGTTTATTTTTACTTTAATAAATTAGTTTCTTTTTTAAAAATGAGTCTGCGCACTGGGTTCGTCTCCGTCATCTCCACCTCACATGACAGTGATAAGTTGAGGACAAGTTAATGATGACAGGAATACAAAAGACACAAGGAGCAAAAACTGAACTAAGACAAGACTAAACATGAAGACAACCAAATTACAAAATGAAAGAAACAATAAACCCAAACTAAATGCAGGATAACCAGAAACATGAAAAAAAGCAAACAATGAACCTAAATACAAAAACAAAATTAAAAAAAAATAAAAAAATCCTGACAGGTAGCAGCATTTTGGATCAACTGAAGACTTTTTAAAGACTTTTATGGACATCCGGATAATAAAGAATTATAATAGACCAGCCTAGATGTGATAAATGCATGGACCAGCTTTTCTGCATAATTTTGAGACAAGTTGTTTCTAATTTTAGTAATATTATGTAGGTGGAGAAAAGCAGACCTGGTAACATTTTTAAGGTGGGGGTTAAAAGACATATCCTAATGAAAAATAACACCAAGGTTCTTTACATTAGAACTGGAGGCTGCAAAGTTTGTTTCTAAGATGTTCTGGTCAAAAAAACACTACTTCAGTCTTGTCTGAGTTTACGGACAGAAAATTAAGAGACATCTAATTGTGTCTTTAAGACATGTTTGTAATCTAAGTAATTGGTTGAATTCATCAGGTTTTATAGATAAATAGAACTGAGTTTCATCAGCATTACAATGAAAATTTATCCCATGCTATCTAAAAATTTTACCTAATGGAAGCATATAGAAAGAGTAAAGAGTATAAGTCTAAGCACTGAACCCTGAGGAACTCCATGATGAGCTCTAAACCCAGACTGAAACTCCTCAATCAGATTAGTTCTGTCCAGATGTTCACACAATTGCTTTGCAACTATTTTCTCAAGAATTTTTGAGAGGAATAGGAGATTAGATATAGGTCTATAATTGGCCAGAACTCCTGAATCAAAATTGGGTTTCTTGAATAAAGGTTTAATTACAGCAACCTTAAAGCTTTATAGTACATAACCATTCATTAGAGAGAAATTGAGCAGATCCAAATGGGTAATATTAATTAGGGGAAATACCTCTTTGAACAGTCTGGTTGGGATGGGATCTAGCAGACATGTTAATGATTCAGATGACGCTATTATATTTGACAATTCGGAAAGCTCAACAGGACAAAATCAGTCCAAACACAAATCAGGTTCTAGTGGTACCTCTAAAGCTGCCTCATCTCACAGAGAATCAGAGGCAACAGTAGGAAGGATGGTGTGAATTTCCTCTGTAACTAAAATGTTTTTTTTTTTTTTAAAAGAATCTCATGAAGTCATCACTACATAGTTATAGGGATAGATGGCTCAACAGAAATAGGACTCTTCATTAGTCTAGCTAACATTAGTCCAAACAGAAACCTGGGGTTGTTTTTATTTGTTGTAAAGCACTTTGAGTAGCCTCGTGCTGAAAAGTGCTATATAAATAAATGTACCTACCCACCTACCTACCTACCTCGGATCTATTCAGAGATTAAGGTCCTTGGCCTTACTCATCCTCGTCCTTCCCATCCTCCTTCTCCTCCTCTTACTCTCACTTCTCTGGCTCTGCCTCTGTTTCCAATGTTGGCATCCATTGCTCCCAAACAGAAAAGCTCACCTGTTGCCCTTTTATTCTAAAGCTCTGATTGCTAATTGTGAAACGGTGTGACAGGTGTTTGCCCATGTGATGAGTCAGTGTGCATAGTAGGGCAATTAACTCAGAATTTGGAATGACAGTGTGTTCCTTGTGAAAAAACGAGATTTTCTTCATGAGAATTGTGTGTAATGTTTTGAAAAAAGTGTGTTTTAGAACTACAATTTCGGTGTAAAGCAGGAATTGTGCTAGTAGTTTTGCAGAATTGGTTCAGGGCGTTGGTGTATGAATTACATGTTGTGGTCGCTGTGTCACAAGTGCCAGTATTTGTGTGTAAAACAATCGAGAAAAACTGTAATTGAGAGTTACATACTTTAAAAGAGGTGTCTAGAAAGTTGGAAAGATGGTGATCCACTGACATGGAAGAATTTAACCTGGAGAGCTAGCCTGCTAACATTTAAGAAAGCCCTTCATAAAGCTAGAACTGTATATTATTTGTCTTTAATAGAAGAGGTAGGCACGTAGGTAGGTACATTTATTTATATAGCACTTTTCAGCACAAGGCGACTCAAAGTGCTTTACAACACAAGAACAAAATTACAGACAGAGTTACAGAACATGACAAGATAACTAAGCTAAAACATGACAATGCTAACAAAGGTACAGGACAACTAAACTACTAAAACATGATATTACTAAACCAAGGCATGAAGAATCTAGCTAACAGTGAATAT
>NC_051438.1:733117-736401 GCF_001649575.2 Kryptolebias marmoratus
GAACGCCTTGGGATTCCCCCGGAGGAGCTGGCCCAAGTGGCTGGGGAGAGGGAAGTCTGGGTCTCCCTGCTTAGGCTGCTGCCCCCGCGACCCGACCCCGGATAAGCGGAAGACAATGGATGGATGGATGGATGGATGGATGGATGTTTTGACAGAATTCCTTTTTTAACATCCATCCCTTCATCCATTTTCTTTGCCCGCTTCTCCATTTTGGGTTGCGGGGAGCTGGTGCCTATCCCCAGCAGGCACTGTACAGGAGGTGGGGGACACCATGGACGGGGGGGAAGGTTCCTTTTTTAAACAATGTTTCTTTAATTCATAAAATAAATGTGATGGGGGTCATTTCAGTTTTGGAGCCAGAGATTTCTTTTATGCAAAGATGGACTCAAGTTTGTCGCTCATAACTCAGCATGTGGCACTTTTTACAGAGGAACTGAGAATTTATTTACATATGCCAGTAAGTCAACAATAAAAAAGAACAATCCAAGAAAGTTTGGATGGTTATTAGTGAATTATAAAAACATAAATCACAACTCTGTCCTTGATCTTCATTTCCAGATTTACTTAACGTATCTTAATTTTCTTTCCATGTTTCTCCACACATTACTTGAACTTGAGTTAATTAAATTCCATTGTCAGCTGACACAAAACCATAAAATAATTTGGAAAAAAGGAGATAAATTGGTTTGGCTACATGGCTACATGTTAGTGTCGTGGTTAGCACAGTAGCATGCATGCCTGAAAAAATTGAACTTCAATATTTTTTTCTTTCATCTTTAACAAAGATTAAGTCTTCTGCTTCAAGCAGACTTGTCATAACATTAGGCTGGACATGAAATAATCTGTGGTTTAGTAATAGAAATAACTAAGGCAAATGCAGTTTGTATTTTTTAATCACCTTTATTGACAGAAAATACAAGCTGCAGTTTTCTTGCTCAACTGTATTTAAGTCTCAGCCTGTATATGGAGTTAAAATGGAATCCTGAGGCAGAGACCAAAGAAATGTTGGGATTTTTTTTTAAAGTTACCTTTAATTGAAACTCCACTATGTAATAGCAACCTCCATAAAACCAAAATATGCAAAAACTTAAAGGGTTTACTTTGTTAATTGTCGCCCACAGCCAAACGGTGACGGCAGATGGTAACGTTTTGCCCATCTCCATGGGTGTTTGTGTGTCTGTTATCAAAATACACTACATTGCCAAACGTATTTGCTCATCCATCCAGATTATTGGAATCAAGTGTTCCTAACCCTAACCCATGGCCACAGGTGTATAAAATGAAGCACCTATGCTATTGTTTTTTACAAACATTTGTGAAAGAAATGGCTACAACTCCATCCTTTTTCAACACAAGGTGATCTTAGTCTAAAACTAATTTCCACTTGGGTTTTGATCATTACTATGATAACCAGGCAATGTTTTCTCAGTTTCAACTAGGGGAACTTCATTGTGTCTATGGTTAAATGGGATTTTTACTGTAGCCAGGATAGACAAGCTAATTTTATCAACTTTACAGCAGTGTAAATTGTTTTTGTGGTTGATTTTATCTCAATTTGATAGTTTCTGTTACCATATTTGGCAGATTTCTTTTACTCTGTGTCAGTCTACTTAGTTTGTCTTGCTTTCTGCTCTCCCCTCCCACCTAGGTTGTCCTGCTGATTACAATTCAACAATTGTTCTAGTGCTGGGCAATATGACGATATATATCGTGGGGACAATAGAAAAGTGTCTATCGTGAAATATTTTCTTCTATCGTCTCCATTGTTTCTATCGTCTCTATCGTTTCTATCGTCTCTATCGTTTCTATCATAATTGTATCAATGATTCATGCTTTACGTTATTTGACTCACGTGTGGGTTTGCGACATGCTTTACGGCATTTAACTCATGAGCGCTAAAAGATGGAGGTAGATGGTGCATCAAACACAGGTTCACAACAACTGGAAATAGCTATGCAGGCAGCCGAAGAAGAACTTTTACCAAAACGAAAGGGTACGTCTGTGATTTGGTTGTATTTTGGATTTAAGAAGTCCGACACAGAGCGGAAAACAGCTATTTGCAAGCTCTGCTACAAGACGATTTCCTCCTCTGACGACAACACAACAAACCTCTTTTATCATTTAAATAAGAATCACGAAAAAGAATACACGACAGTCCAAAAAGTGCGCGGTCAAACATGTTATAAAAGACCCGGGGAAAGTTACGAAAAGAAAAACTCTAGCCAGCCAAAGATAACGGAGTCTTTAGCGCGATGCAGGCCGTATGAGAAAACTTCCCAGCACCATAAACAAATCACAGTTGCCATCTTGCATTACATATGTAAAGGCATGGCCCCCGTGTATATAGTTGAGAAGGACAGCTTCCGAGACCTCGTCAAAGTCCTTGACCCGAGGTACATTATGCCCAGTCGCAAGCACTTCAGTGAAGTCGAGCTGCCTCGCTTATATGATGCATGCCGGACCAAAGTAGAAAAGGAGGTTCGCAGTGTGGTGCATTATGCCTTGACAACTGACCTGTGGACGAGCAGAGTGATGCAGCCCTACATGAGCATAACCATTCATTTCATCTGTGAAGACTGGACCCTCTGTACTCGCTGTTTACAGACTGCTTACTTCCCAGATGACCACACAGGAGCTATGTTAGCCCAAGGTACGTTACTCTTGCAATATTTTGTATCATTCTACTATTGCTACACATTTATTCTGTTCATAATTATTTTACTAGTGTGTGTGTGTGTGTGTGTGGAGAGAGCGCAATAAAGAGAGAAGGGCTTTTATGCAATGTGGGCTTGGCTGGTCTTGTATTGACCTTTTTAAATATACCGTTCTGTTATTTTTTTACTGTATTAATTCTGAGAGACACCCCAAATTAATAAAGTAATAATCTATCTAGGTCTAAGAGATACACTGGAGTCATGGGGACTTCAAGAATGCCACCTAGTCTGTGCCAAAATGCAAATTCTTGCAATTTTTTGACTGGTCTTAAGATTTTGATCAGGAGTATATATATATATATACAATCAAGGTAACAAGGAGGGAAGTGAGCCAACTGTCAGAGATCCAAAGAGGTGCAATGAAAAGACCAGTACCCAAGAAGTACAACCAGATGCCCATGCCTGTAGCACTTGAAACTGCTAAACAAAGACTCCAAGCCTTGGCCAGCCGCCTAAAGAGATACACAAGAGAGAATGAAGCCAGGAGAATTAACTGGCTCTTCTCCACCCAACCAGCTAAAGTGTACTCTCAATGGCAAGGTAACAACAACAGAACAGACCCACCAAGGC